>NW_027511494.1:0-300000 GCF_048772815.1 Callospermophilus lateralis
CTGTGAGAGTTCTCGAGAGCTTTCATTAAAATGAGTTTCCTCAACATTTAATGGTTCCTGAATGAATTGAAACCCACAGTGCCTCCAACTTCATCCTTTAAAAATGGTTAGATAAATACCATAAAATGTTTAAAATTCCCATGAGCAGGTGGCACTGGAAAACCTTTGGATGTCCTGTTTCTGATTATGAATATACCAGAAGGTGCCTTGATTGACTGGTTTTCATGAAAATGGTATAGAAAAGAGATGCAAGTAAGTTCGAGCCTGCTGAGTAGTGGACCTAGAGAAGTTGTGGGCAGGTGTGTGATAAAAAATCTGTGGTTTGGCCATGTGGATCTGCCTTTGGCTTCCAAATGGATTGTGACTGATATGGTGCAGCCAGCAGACCCTTCTCTGAAAAGGCATCTTGTTATATGTAGGAGTTTCAGGGCAATGTTCAGAATCAGGTTGCTATGCTCAAGGAGGCAAGCTGGTGGAATAGAAGCATGGTTGGTGCATTTTCCTGCAGACCCTGACCCACCACACGTGACAGAACTCGCTCCAGCACTGTGTCCCAGTTGAACTCCTTGTTTCATGAAGCAAATGCCAAATTGCGAGTGCAGCAGCAAGAAACAGCAGGAAAAGTGGAGAATGACCAAATGGGTTCACAGTGCACACGGGGAGACACTTAGCCCCCATTGGTCACAGTTTACCTACAAAGAGAGAATTTAGCAATGCTGCCTCATGTTCATTGGAAAACAAGAAACCATGTGCTCACAAAGGTCACAAAAATGCAGACCCAGCTTGGATGGTCTCACTACAATGGAAGCTAAAGCTCCTGACAACAACATATATTTCATGTGCCCAACCTCAGAGGCAGTTTCTTAAGAACTCTTTAGGCCAGCAGAGCTCCATGTTTGTGGAGAGTTTACATTGTCCCTTAATTTTGGAAACTCCTCTACCTTCTCCAAATTTGTGAAAATTGAGCAGTTTCCATTGCAGATATGTATTCACAGATTTTCTAACTCTTCTCCTCTAATTGTGTCATACATGGGGCGAAGGTAATGTCAAGGCATTGCTCTGGATGAGAGTGGGAAGATATTTGTGTAGCACATATTTGCATACACATTGCATTCATTTTCAATTTTCTATTCGAAATACTGAATCCCTGACACTATCCCATACCCTACTATCCTCTGACTACTAATCCTAATATGATGGAGAAAAATACCCAAACAGAATAGAAATACAAGCAGTTCAGAGGAGGAATGCTGCATACTTGGACTTACCTTTTGCATGATAAATGGTAGGTGTTATAAATCTAGTCAATTTTTAATTGAAATAGTTCACCATGTGTTTTTAAATTAAACAAATATATGAATTCCTGTCTCCCTTTCTCTGTAGCCTATTCATCACATGTATTTTCATATGCACTTATAGAATCCTACCTGGTATCACATGTACATTTTTGTGAGGTGGCTGACTTGGCAGATACAAATTGTGAGAAGAGATCACTCCTCCAAATTGCTGTTGGAACTGAAAATTCCACCTATAGGGAAACTTCCTAGTAGAACATCATTATACATAAACTCATGTTCAGTAAAATAAATATTTTTGCATCTGTGGATGATATATATTTAAAGATGAATTTCGATTGGCATATATATTGCTACTTTTAAATGTCTGTGTGTGTTTTTTTTTTGTGTGTGGGTATGTGTGTGTGTGTGTGTGTGTGTGTGTGTATATATATATATATATATATATATACACTCTCCAGATTTTTCAAAATATGAAATATATGTGTCTTATATACACTCTCTAAATTCATTCATGTTCATGCATGTGGATTTATAATAAACTTTCCAAAATATTAGTCTCAGAAATATTCATCCACCTTAAATACATATTTGTTTCCTAGTACTGAAAACTATCTTCAGTGAATGGTGCATACAAATGTTAATAATTCTACAGGAACTGATCCAGTCTATCACCAATGCAAGTAGATTCCAATGGGACATGATATATAATATGATGTTCATTTATATTCAACACTGGTACATTATTATTTCTTCAGTTTTTGCTCATCATAAGATATGTATTTCATCCACAAGTTCACAAATTTGTAGGCATTTCTTTAAACTTTAATCACTTCCTACTTCACAACACATGTATTGTCAGGGTTTCTTGACTGGTCTTTTCATGAGACTCTTTCCAAACACATTATTTTCGATTTCCATAATCACTTTTGAAGTAAAACTCACACACTCTTCATGATAAACCAAAACACTAATATTGACATTAGATGAATAACTGGTTGGAATGAATGATTGTATATGCATATAAGATTTCCAGTAATTTTTCAGATATCAGTTCATCCCATTATATTAAGTTGGAACAAGTTATATTACTTATTCACAGTATGGTCTATTCATGCTTTATCTCTATATTCATAGACATAGGGTACACCTCTTTGTACGCCCAATAGTAATTTTATGTCTTCAGTATATTGCTACCAAAAATGGTGGAAGAAATACTTATGTCACCTGATCTACATATACATATTATCACAATAATATTCTGGACAAAAATGTAAATGTTACACTTATGATTAAACCAAGAAAAGCCTAAATGAAAAGTGAACATAGATTACTAAAAACATCCATGTCCAGGGTGCCTAATGCTCTCAAATGTCAATATTATTGGTGACTTCATATTTGTTTCTTTCTAAGATTCAACCTCAAGCCTGTTGAAAATGTCTAATCCTCTCACTCACTTTATACTTTCCCTGATTTCGTAATATCTTTATTGATATCTTCTTTTCTACATGTTTTCCCCACTTCATCATCGTGACTGGCTCTTCATATGTGCTGACATATGCATTCACTCTCTAACTGAAATCCTATTGCTAAAGAACTTTTGTTCCAAATCATATACTCACTCTTCTTCCTAAAACGACCGACTATCTTCCTAATCCTACCGACTATCCCTTTTTGAAGGGATGTTCTCTTCTACATTCAATCTTCCAAGGTACAAGGTCCTATGCCATTGTATATCAAATTATCTGAGACATCTGTGCAGAACATAATTCAAAGCTAAGTATCCCAATCAAGGGCCCAATGCCCTTATGGGTTTAAAATCATACCTGGATTTCTGTTTTCATACTTATGTTTCACCTCTACATTCTTGTAAATATACCAGGTTCCCAATACCATTATTCATCCAGAAGAATGATTCCTAACACAAATCGAAATCAAACCTGTTATTAACCCTAAACACACACTTTTCCCTCAATCTCATTTTACAGAAGAGCAGGGACAAAGTTGTTCTTACAATACAGAAAAGTAGGGGACCTTCCACCTGCTGAGATGTTCAAAGGTCTATGCAGAAATGATACCTGGAGAAGTTGTAGACAGGTATGGAGGACCTGAAAGAGCAAAAGTCATCTTCGATGACAAACCACCTGGTCAGGATGAAGGGATGTGTCTGAATCAGCCTCTCTCTTCTTATTGTGGAGAAGATATACCAAATCAGGCCTGTGTGTGTGCCTATGGTTGATATACCATTCTAAATTGTGAAAGTGTCAGAGGAAGAAGGGGCAGCCTCCATCTCATGGGGCCCTTGGAAGCAACTGTTAGGACCAAGTGGTTGCCAAGGCAGTGACCTCATTCAGTTCCAAAGAAAGTGTCATACCTCATTTCCTTGGTGATGGAACTCTCTGAACTTGGTATCCAAGAAGCCAGGCACCCAGATGCAGTTCCAGTCCCAGTCCCAGTGGGCTCACTTGTTTGGATTTACCAAGGACAGAGTCAGTCTTTCTTGGTACCTACTTATGTGAGGATGGCCAAATGCCAGGAGAGCTCTGAAGAGGGACCTTTCCTGAGAAAGCAGGTAGTGGCTCACCACTTTTTCCTGAAAACTTCACATAGTTGTCCAAGGAAACCAGATCTGAGAGAATACAGGCCATTTCGGGGGAACATAGTATTGCCCACCAGTCAGAGGACACTCCGGATAGTCACAGACCTACTTAGGGGAAGGAGGTGCCATTGTGAGTGTGGGTGTGTGGTTTTGTCTCTTGTTCTGAGAATAGGTAGGAAAGGCGGTTTGTTTGGTTTTCAGTGAACTATTTCTAGTAAGTCATTTGACAAGGTGAGTGTTTCTATGTCTGTGTATCCCACTGTGTCCGTGGTTGTAGACATGAGAAAAGACAATGCAACAATGGATGTGTCCTGTGTAGTAGAAAGATTCCCAGCATTCATCCTGCCCAATTTATGAATGGACTGCAGCTTGCCTTATGAATTGGCAAAACCTACTACCTTCCTAAGTCCCTGTTTTCTTCCTGAATTCTGGCAACTCTCCAGAATAGTCTCATTGTTTTGTGTCCAAGATATGTACCAACTCCAAGGTCTTTGACATGTCCATGTACTGGATACCTGAAGGGAATGGCCAGTATCTCAGAAAACTCAGATATGAGTGTGACCAGAAAAGTCTCAGTGGAGATACCATGCTATGGGCCTTTTGCTTACCTATTGTTCTGTTGCCCTGAATGTCAGGAAGATGTTGGGCTCAGGCTACCCCTTTGTGAAGCCTGAAGAAAACAGTTTTCAAATGGAAATGAATGGGCATCACCTGTGGCTCTTGCTAAATTGCTTCGGAAAGGGATGTGTCTGAATCAGGCTCTTGGCCCTGTGTGAGGCTGTGGCTTAGATTCTCAGCACCTGATGGATCTAAAGAAAGATCCCATGTGTGAAACCAAAACCAAATTCGCAAAAAATTTCAGTCATTGTGAATGAATTCTATTGCCTTTCTCTGTTAGGTTCCTGAAATCAATCAAGTGAGAATAGCGATCCTTTTGGTCAAATGAGTTCTTCAAATCTCTGCAGAGGTGCTTGTCTTTTCTCATGACTCCAGTTCACATAAAGAATCTAAACCCTACAGTCAGAAGGCCTCAAATTGGAAAAGCGGAGCAGTATTAATGACAGGCCTATTTGATCACTCCTGGTTCACAGGAAGGGTGTCCTTCCCACCCTGACTTGAGCCACATGAGGGGCAAGGGAGCTTATTTTGGACATTCTTTTGTAATGTGCCCCTCATGGAAAGCTCCAACCAGAGGTTATGATGAGTGTCTATAAGGAAGAAGATGGGGCCATGTGATAGTGTTTTGTTTTTAATTGTGTTCATTTGATTGGCAGTGTGAAGAGATGACTGGGTCAACCTGGGCTTGAACTCTGGTTTGATTCCCCTTAGAGACTGCGTTCTGGAATTGACCTCAGAGAAGTATTGCCATGAAAAGTGTTGGGATTTTAGGAGGCCACGCATGAAAGTCACCCTTGGAAACTGAGATCTAGGCCCAGGGTGGTTTTCCAAAGAGTACTGGGAATCTCAGCCAGTATATCACATGATTTTATTCTGAAAGACTTGGCAGGGATAGTTTTGAGTCAAAACACACATGGACCTCACATTGGAGACCTCAATGCGCCTGGCTTCATGTGACCTTTTGGCCACTCTTTTGGAAGCCTTGCCTGTGAGAGTTCTCCAGAGCTTTCTTTGAAATGAACTTCCTCAACATTTAATGGTTCCTGAATGAATTGAAACCCACAGTGCCTCCAACTTCATCCTTGAAAAATGGCCAGATAAATACATGAAATTTTTAAAATTCCCATGACCAGGTGGCACTGGAGAACCTTTGGATGTCCTGTTGCTGATCTTGAGTGTACCAGACCCTGCCTTAATTCACTGGGTTTCATTAAAATGGTGTAGAACAGAGATGCCATTGAGTTATAGCCTGCAGAGTTGTGGGCCTAGAGAAATGGTGTGCAGTTTTGTGATAATACATCTGTGTTGTGACCATGTGGTTCTGCCATTGGCTTCCAAATTCATTGTGACTGCCATGGTGCAGCCAGGAGACCCGTATATGTAAAAGCATGTTTTTATATTGAAAGATTTCAGGGCCATGTTCAGAATCAAGTTGCTATGGACATGGGGGCAAGCAAGTTAGAGCCTGCAGAGTATTGGGCCTAGAGAAGTGGTCTGCAGTTGTGTGATAATACATCTGTGTTATGGCCATGTGGATTTGTCATTGGCTTCCAAATTTTTTGTGACTAACATGGTGCAGCCAGGAGACCCGAATATGTAAAAGCATGTTTTTATATGGAGAGGATTCAGGGCCATGTTCAGAATCAAGTTGCTATGGACAAGGGGGCAAGGTATGTGGGAAAGAAGCCTGGTTGTTGCATTCTCCTGCAGACCCTGACCCACAACACGTGACAGAACTCCCTCCAGCACTGTGTCCCTGTTGAACTTCTTGTATTTTGTGAAGCAAATACCAAACTCCCAGTGCAACAGCAGGAAACACCACGAAAATTGGAGGATGACCAAATGGCTCCACAGTCCACATGGGGAGACAATTAGACCCCAGTGGCCACTGTTTACCTACAAAGAGTGAATTCAGCACTGCTGCCTCATGTTCACTGGAAAATAAGAAACCATATCCTCCAGGTCACATAGATGCAGACCCAGATTTTATTGTCTCACTACAAAGAAAGCTAAAGCTCCTGAAAATAACGTATGTTTCAAGTGCCCAACCTCAGAGGCAGTTTCTCAAGATGTCTTTACGCCAGCAGACCTCCATGTTAGAGGAGTGTTTACCATGTCCCTTACTTTTGGAAACTCCTCTACCACCTCCAAGGTTCTGAACTCTGAGCATTTTCCACTCAAGATATGTATTCACAGATTTTCTAACTCTTCTATTCTAATTGTGACTTACTTCAGGCGAAGGTAATGTCAAGGATTTGTTCTGGATGAGAGTGGGAAGATTTTTGTGTAGCATATATTTGCATACACATTTGATTCATTATTCTATTTTCCATTTGAAATACTGATCCCTGACACTAACTCATAACCTACTGGACTCTGACTACTACTCCTAATATGATGGAGAAAAATAACCCAAACAGAATAGAAATCCAAGCAGTTCAGAGGAGGCATGGTGTATAGTTGGACTTGCCTTTTGCATAAAAAAGGGTAGGTGTTATAAATCTAGTCAATTTTCTGTTGAAATAGTTATCCATGTGTTTTTAAAGTTAACAAATATGTGAATTCCTGTCTCCCTCTCTCTGTAGCCTATTCAGCACATGTATTTTTATATGCACATATAGAATCCTACCTGGTATCACACGTACATTCTTGTGAGGTGGCTGACTTGGCAGATACAAAATGTGAGAAGAGATTACTCCTCCTAAATGCTGTTGGAACTGAAAATTCAATGTATGGGTAAACTTCCTAGTTAAACAACATTATACATAAATCTATCTTCAGTAACATGAATATTTTTGAATATGTGGATGATGTATATTTCATGGTGAATTTCAATTGGCATATATATTGCCATTTTTATAGTCTCAGTTTGTGTGTGTGTGTGTGTGTGTGTGTGTGTGTATATATATATATATATATATATATATATATATATATATATATATACTCTCCAGATTTTTCAAAATATGAAATGTATGAGTCTTATTATACACTCCCTGAATTCATTCATGTTCATGTATGTGGATTTATAATCAACTTTTCACAAGATTATTCTCAGAAATATTCATCTACCTGAAATACATATTTGTTTCCTAGTACTGAAAACTAACTTCAGTAAATGGTGCATACAAATTCTAATATTTCTACATTAACGGACGCAGTTTAACATCAATTCAAGTAGATTCCTATGGGACATGATGTGTATTTTAACGTTCATTTTTATTCAACACTGGTACATTACTATTTCTTCAATTTCTGCACATCATCGTATATATTTATCATCCACAAGTTAGCAAATATATAGGCGTTTGTTTCACTTTAAATCACTTTCTGCTTCAGAACACATGCATACCTCCAGGTTTCTGGACTGGTCTTTTCATGAGACTTCTTTCCAAACACATTATTTTCAATTTCCATAATCACTTTTGAAGCAAAACTCAAACACTCTTCATGAAAATCCATAACCCTAATATTTCATTCAGATGTATAACGGGTAGGATTAAATGTAGTATATCAATATAAGGTTTCCTGTATATTTTCAGATATCAATTCAATCCATTATTTAAAGTTGGAACCAGTAATATTATTAATTCACAGTATTGTCTATTCATGCATTATCTCTATATTCATAGACAAATGGTACACCTATTTCTACCCAAAATACTAATTCATATATCTTCAAAATATTGCTCCCAGAAATGGTGGAAGAAAAACTCCTATTACCTGATCTACATATATTATTTATTATAGTAATATTCTGGACACACATAGGAATGTTCACACTTATGATTGTACCAATGTAAAGGTCGGGCGAGCGTCGGAAAAGAGACCACGAAGAGACTGTCTCATGCAACAGCAAAGGGTTTATTGGGGGTCCAGCATGCTGGGGCTCAGAGCTCACATAAATAGAGAAGAGAGCCCCAAGAACAGCTTAAGCAGAGCTTATGCAATTTACGTGGTGAGAGCAGGGAGGGAAATTTATTGATGGGTCAGGTCGAGTGAGTGGTTTGCATGCCAATGGGAGAGGGAGTACATTCAACAGTTTGGCAATTGGGGACAGCACATTCTGGGAACAAGATTAGCAAACAGTTTTCAAGATTTCATCAGTATTTTGTTAAGCATACAGAAAAACAAGAAGTTAAAAGTACATATTTTATTAACCTTTCATTCCCCACTTCTTATTCTGGTTAATTTTAATCATAAAAATGAGCATTGCGGGGTCTCACATTTTTATGTCTTCTAGTGAGGTATATTGTTGTCTGATTACCATAAGTTTAACTTATCCTATTTAAGCTTGTAGAAAGGAAACTAGATGGTTGAGCAAACAGGGTCCTACAATTAGCAATGAAATGAGGATTATTAATGGGACTGGCCAGGGCTGATAAAAGCGTAGTTAACCAGGGGGACTGTGTGAAAAAAGACTCAAACCACCCTTTTTGTGCATCTCTCTCTTGTTGATGCTCTTCTAGGCGTCTTCTTAATTTACTCATAGATTTTTTTTACAACTCCAGTATGGTCGGCATAAAATCAACTTTCTTCCCTCAATGCAGCACGAAAGCCCCCTTCTCTCACGAAGAGGAGGTCCAACCCTCGCATGTTCTGTAAAACAATTTCAGAGAGAGAGGTTAAAGATTCCTCTAAAACTGTGATGGAGGTTTTTAATATCTTTAAATTTTGTTCTATTGCTGCTTCTCATCGGGTCATTTGTTGTGTCACATGGACTAGGACAGTGATTCCTGTGCCCACACCTGCAGCAGTTCCTTTTCCTAATAGGATGGCTAAAGTGAGGGATACAGGTTCCCAGAGGAACCGGGTTGTATGCCCCCCTATTTGATATTTAAATTAACCTGCCTCATGATAGAGCACTCTGGGAAACATCTGAACATTACATAATTAATCACATCTGTTGACCATTTTATGAAAAACATTAAACAATGTTTAAGTATATAGAATTATACTGTTGTAAGGACGGACAAGTCAAGGCACCTAAGATAGCACCGAAGACAGCGAAACATACCTATTTGGTTGCAACGGATTTAGAGGGCATTGCTTCTGTTGTAATCAATTAGTCACCTGATCTCCAAATTTAGGTAGTTCCGAATTTTGTACCCAACATGTAAGGGAAGGGGCTCAGAAGTTCACAGTCTGCATAAGTTCACAAAAAGAAGTTTTCGTTTCTATTGTTTTTTTCATCTGTTCTGGGCAAGTTAACATTTTAAGGACACCTGGAGGGGGAGAGCTTTTTTCTTCTCTTTTTTTTTCTCACTGCCAGCTGTAACAATGGAGCTCATTTGGTAACTTATTTATCTTAGAAATGTAACCATGTCTGTGAAGCCCCAGCTCAAGGCCAGAGGCCTTGTTCACATGTTTTGTGAAAAACTAGTAAGGGGGAGTCTAGCTTAGGAGTGCTGATTTTTCCAGCCAGTGGCCAAATAGAACAGGGAAACACGAAAAGGGGAAGTTTATCTACATTGAACTCTTTTATAGGGAATCTTTGGCTGAAAGTCCTAAAGTCAGCCATGGTGAAGACTGCTGGAGAAGGTCAGTTAAGACTTTTCTGTGGGCCTGGTATAGACGGGGAAGACAGGGAAGGCGGGTCTGAGAGCAGCACCTTGGGTCTGAGCATGAGGAAAGAGAGATGTAAAAGAATAATGGGAAAGGGGTTTGGAATTTTCCAGGCAACAAAACTTGAGCAGTAGAACAGATAGAGCAGAGGGGAAGATGGGAGTTTGTATCCCAAAAAGCCTGTGAGGGACTTTAAATTCTTAGTAACCTGTTTTCAGTGATGACAGAGCAACTTTAAAGGCCATTTTCATTACATCTTGGATAGGGGTCTGAGGGCTCTCCTTAGCTGGTTTGAGCTTTGGGTTAGCTGGTAAGAGAACCTGGTGGGACCTGGTGCGGGCACTGACAGGAGAAGAGAGTAGTGAGTGGGTGGATGGGTACCTCAGTACCTGCTACCTCAGCAAGGGGGCAATAATCTGAGAACCGGCGGTTTGGGTTTTTGATCTAGTAATTGGAGGGAAGAAATCAGGTTGCTGAGGTGGGAGTGACAGCAGAGAGTCTGGAGCAGAAAGCTGAGGGTGAGGATCTATTGGATAAGCATAGTTCAGGATGTGAGCGAAGGAGGGAAAATGCCTCCACTTAGGGGAATTTCCTTCCAACCTTTGAGCACTTGCCGAAGTTAAAAAGGTCACGGAGAATTTTAGGATCTAGAGACCCCTCTGGGGGCCATCGGTATTGGTTGTGTAATTGGTAATATGGCCAATGCTGTGTATTGAATTTGATGAGGAGTTTGGGTTCCACCAGGCACCCCTGTATGCTCACATTCCCATGACTTACAGAAGAAGTCGGCATTTCCCCCACACAGCCATGTCTGTTTGTGGCTTTGATAGTCCGCTGGGCAAACATAGTAATCTAGGCTAGCCAACCTGCATCTGGCTCTCGTGTCCCTACATCCATAATGTTTGTTTCTATTACCTATGATACGGAAAGGATTTATTGGAATTTTAGTTGGATCCCCTTCATCAGGGATATCCCAATAGGAAAGACCTATAGCCAGCTGACAAATGTCTGGGTGGAGAGATGGCCACCATGTCCCTAAGGGGGCTGTATGCAAAATAGACCATACTTCTTGTACAGTAGGATTTGTGATCAGCCATTACTGCTGAACAGGCTGATGAGGGTTAGGACTACTCTTGGCCAAGGGGAGAGTCTGTAGCCTTATCCACATGGCGAATACGCAATTTGAAAGTGTTACCAGTCTTTTCCAGTTTCCAGTCAGATTTTGGACAGGGCGCAGGCCAGAGATGAGAGACATGGATCCATGAAGTGATTCCGTCTTCATTTACCACTGTAGGTGTTATATGTAGCACCTTAAATGGTCCTTTCCAGTGGGGTTCCAGGGATGACACCTGATGTCGTCTAATGTAGACGAAGTCTCCTACTTGGTATCGATATGGAGTCCCCTCGTCCCCAGGTTGGTCGGCAGTGGCCAGATGTTTCCACAGATATTGCTGATTTCTTTCAAGAGCTTTAAGTCTGTCAAGCAAGGGGGTGTGGAAGGGATCGTTAGGTCTTAGAGTTTGGGTTAGGTCCCTTACTGGAGGAGGGACCATAGAGAATTTTATAGGGGGTGAGGTTACACAAGGAAACAGAGGAGTATGAGTATTTCTTGCATGAAACAGTGCATAAAGCAGGAGAATAGATCGATCTTTTATGCCGATCTCTAAGCTTGATTTTGTTAAGTCTCTTTAATGGTTCTATTATTTTTTTTTACCTGTACTGAGCTCTGGGGTCTATAAGCACAATGTAATTTCCAATTAATCCCCAGGGTCCTGGCTAATCCCTGACTTACCAGGGCAATTAACGCCAGTCCATTATCAGACCCTATTGCCTTAGCCAGTCCGTATCTTAGAAAAATATCTTTCAGCATCTTCTTGACCACCATTTGTGCCATTTATTTTGTTGTTGTTTTTTTTTTGTGTGTGTGTGTGGGGGGGGAAGGCTTCAATTAATTAATCCTGAAAATGTATCTACAAAGACTAGGAGATATTTAAGTCCATAACTTCCTGGCTTTATTTCAGTAATGTCCACTTCCAAGAATTGTCCTGGTCTGGTTTCTTGTAGGTGCTTTCCTGCAGGAAAGTTGGAAGGGTAAGCATTAACCAATTGACAGACCCGGCAGGCTTTTGTTACCCGTTCAGTTATTTCTTTCGCTCTGAGTCGGTTAGTGGAAAACTCTGTTCTTGATCCTTCAGGAATGCCTGCAGTTTCTTTGAACCAAGGTGAGTGAGTTGATGTACATTTTTAACTTAGTTTAGGGCTTTCTGAAAATGCAAGCTGGGCTCAGTGAAGTTGAGGGTTTCAGTGTCAGTGTCCTTAGCTGTTATCAAAAGCTTGCTGGTGCTCAGGGGTCCATTAGAATTGGGCATCTCTCTTTTACAGCGGGTATAAAGGAGCAGATATGGACGCAAACCCATGTATCCATAAGCTGCATAAGCCAGCAGTCCCAAGAAACTCTCTGAGTTGTCTGCTGTTAGATTGGGGTGGTATCTGCTCAATGGATTGTTTTCTGGTCTCAGTGAGCCATTGCTTACTGCCCCTAAGGGAATAGTCCAGGAAGATTACTTCTTGCTGGCAAATTTGGGCTTTTTTGGCAGAAGCACTATACCAGAGTTGAGCAAGCTCGTATAATAATAATTGGGTTCCAGACTCACAGTTTTTCTTGGTGTTGGCTGCCAGTTGCAGGTCATCGACATATTGAAGCAGGGTGACGTCAGGGTGCATAGTTCTGAAGTTGTTGGGGTCTCTGTGGAGGGCTTCATCAAAGAGAGTGGGGGAGTTTTTGAACCCCTGTGGGAGTCTAGTCCATGTTAGTTGACCAGACGTCCCGGTTTCTGGGTCTACCCACTCGAAATCAAATAGCAACTGACTATCTTTATGCAGAGGCAAGCAAAAGAAAGCATCTTTTAAGTCCAGAACAGTATACCATTTCCGCTCATGGTTCAGAGTGCTAAGCAGATTGTACATATTATGTACTGTGGGGTGAATGTCCTGCACTCTGTTGTAGATCTCTCTTTGGTCTTGAACGGTGCGATAGTCCCCGGTTCCTTGATTTTTATACTGGTAACAGGGCAGTGTTCCAGTTCAAATGACAGGGCCTTAGGACCCTTAAGGCCAGATATTTCTGAATATGGGGCCTTATCCCATCTTTAGCTTTTTTGCTCAGAGGATATTTTTTGACATTGATGGGGGGGCTGAAGTTTTTAACTCCACTGTTATTGGAGGATGTTTCACGGCTACGTGTAACCCAGCAGTTTTTTTCCTAGGCATCTGCGTAATCTGTTATCCATTTCCGGGGTAGCTTGCCTGTTTGATCAGTCTTGGGGGGTTTGACAAGTTGATGTTCATCTTCTACTGACATAGTAAAAGCTGTGACTATAGGAGTTTTTACTGAAAAATTTAGAAATTTCACTTGGGGGCCTTCAGGGTTAAAAGTTATTCTGGCCTGGAGCTTTTTGAGCAGATGTGTGCCCATCAATGGGGTCGGGCATTCTGGGATTACTAGGAAAGAGTGATGGATTTTTTCTTTCCCCAGGTCCATGGTCCTCTTAGTTGTCTAAGCCCCATATTTACTGCCATTAGCCCCTTGAACTAGAGTCCTTTTTTTTTGATAGATGCCCCAATGGGGCCTTAAGGGCTGAGTATACTTACCCTGTATCCACTTCAAAGTTTAACCCCCCCGGCGAGTACTTTGTGTTCTTTTGGCCGGGCCAGCTACCTCCAAGGAAGGAGGGGCTGTGTGTGCCGTGGGGTAGTCACCTGGAGGGCGCTGGGCTGGCCTATATTCCTCCAATGGTGGAGAGTCTGAGTCAGCAGCAGGGGAATCACTTAGAGGGTGTTTGGGGTTGGAGGACAAGGGCAGGGCATAAGGAGGGGGAAGAGAGTCCAGTAGAGTCTTGAGACTCAGGGACAACAGAGGGTGGAGGAGGGGGAGCAGAGGGTTTGAGAGATAGAAAAGTGGGAGAACCAGTAGGAGCGGGGACAGGGACAAGGAAAGGCTTCAACCATGGAAGAGGAGATTTGCAGAGGTCCTGCAAACTAAAGATATATTGCTGTTGATCTGGTTGGCTATGTGGCCCCGGCTGAAAGACAATATCTCTGAGTTTTTGAATTAGTGTGAAGTAGAAAGATCCTTCTGGGGGCCATCCGACTCCAAAGGTGGGTCATTCTGGGACACATAGAGTCTTCCAGATCTGACGTTTTACTGAAAAAAAGAAGATTCTGAGCCTTTAAGCAGACTTTTGTCCAGTGATCAAGGTTCAGGGACAGAGGCATTGAAGTGCTCTGTCCCATATGAAAGATACACAAATAGTGAAAGCAATGACACACGACACAGACAAGACAAGACAATAAAGACAGGCAATGGACGTCCAATACTGAGAACAGGACTGAGTAGCCAGGAAAACCTGATGGGCTGACAATACCGAATCCAAAACAAAATATCACTGAGTTTAGGAGACTATTGTTACTCGGTTTCCTGAGTTCTCTGGGGCGTCCCCCAGAGACGTGGCCTGTGGCTCTGTGACACTTCTGTCAGCCACCGTCAGAGAGAGCTCATGCTCATCACCAATAGCCATTTTGCCCATCCCTAACCTGAAACCTGAAACAAGAAAGTGGCGCCTTACTTAACCTGAGATGAGCCTATTGGGGGTCTTTCGTCCAACGCTGCTGGAACTCGCTGGGGCCCTCAGATGTAATGGTCAGGCGACCATTGGAGGAAGAGACCACCAAGACACTGTCTCATGCAACAGCAAAGCGTCCAAAATTCTGGGGCTCAGACCTCACTTGAATAGAGCAGAGAGCACTGAGAACAGCTTAAGCAGAGCTTATATACTTTTCTTGAAGAGGGCAGGGAGGGAAGTTTATTGATGGGTCAGGGCAAGTGGGCGGTTTGCATGTAAACGGGTGAGGGTGTACATTCTGCAGTTTGGCAGTTGGGGACAGCACATTCTGGGAACAAGATTAGCAAAAAGTTTTCAAGATTTCAAGAGTGTTTTCTTAAGCATACAGAAAAACAGGAAGAGACAAGTACCTATTTTATTTATTTTCAACAAAGCCTAAATGGAAAGTGAGCATGAATTACTAAAAACATTCATGTCCAGGTTGCCTAATGCTCTCAAATGTCAATTCTATTGGTGACTACATATTTCTTTCTTCCTAAGGTTATATATTCAACCTCAACCCTGTTGAAAATGCCTAATCCTATGACTCACTTAATAATTTGCCTGATTTCCTAAGGTCTCTATTGATACCTCCTTTCCTACATATTTTCCCAAATTCATTATTGTGACTAACACTTAACATGGGCTGACATTAATATTCACTCTCTAACCGAAACCCTATTGGTAAAGAACTTTTTTCCAAATCTTATTCTCACCCTTCTTTCTAAACCTACTGACTATCTTCCTAATTCCACCGACTATCCCTTTTTGACTGGAGGTTCTCTTCGACATTCAATCATCCAAGGTACAACGTCCTATGCCATTGTGTATGGATTTATCTGAGACATTTGTGCAGAAAGTATAACATTGCTAAGTATCCCAATCAAGGTCTCAATGCCCTTCTGGGATGCAAATCTTACCTAGATTTCTGTTTCCATACTTTTAACTCACGTCTATATTCTTATAAATATCACAGATTCCCAATACCATTATTCATCCTGCAGAATGATTCCTAACCCAAATCGAAACTGTTATTAACCGTAACCACACAGTGATCTCTCAATCTAACTTTAGAGAAGAGCAGGGACAGAGTTGGCCTTAAAATATAGGGATGTAGGGGATCTTCCACTTGCTGAGAACCTCAAAGGTCCATGCAGAAATGATCCCTGAAGAAGATGTAGGCAGCTATGAAGGACCTGAGAGAGCAAAAGTCATCTTCCATTGCCAAAAAACCTGGTCAGGATGAAGGGATGTGGCTGAATCAGCCTCTCTCTTAATGTACAGGAGACGGACCAAACCAGGCCTTTGTGGAGCGCTGTTTCTTGGTGCCTTTGATTTATATATCATTCTAACTTGTGAAAATGTCACAGGAAGTAGGGGCAGCCTCCATCTCATGGAACCCATGGAAGCAACTGTTAGGACAAAGTGTTTGCCAAGGCAGTGACCTCATTAAATTCCTGAAGGAAGTAACCTACCTCACTTCCTTGGTGATGGAACACTTTAAACTTGGGATCCAGGAAGCCAGGCACTGAGAGCCAATCCAAGTCCCAGTCCCAGTGGGCTCACTTGTTTGGTGTTACTAAGGACAGAGTCAGTCTTTCTTGGTACCTACTGATGTGAGGATGGCCACATGCCAGGGACCTTTCCTGAGAAAGTAGGTAGTGGCTCTCCACATGCTCCTGACAACGTCACAGAGTTGGCCAAGGAGACCAGATCTGAGAATGGATAGGCCATATCAGGGGAACATAGTATGACCCACCAGTCAAAGGACACTCTGGATAGTTACAAACCTACTTGGGGGAAGGAGGTGCCTTTGTGGGTGTGGGTGTGAGTTTGTGGTTTTGTCTCATGTTCTGAGAATAGGTAGGAAAGGTGGTTTGTTTGGATTGGAATGGACTTTTTCTAGTAAATTGTTTGACAAGGCGAGTGTTTCTATGTCTGTTTCTCCCACTGTGTCCGTGGTTGTAGACATTAGAAAAGAAAATGCATCAATGGATGTTTCCTGTCTTGTAGAAAGCTTCCCAGCATTCATCCTGCCCAATTAACGCATGGACTGTGGCTTGCCTTATGGATGGGCAACACCTACTATCTTACTACGTTTCTGTTTTCTTCCTGAATTCTGGCCACTCTCAAGAATTGGCTCATGGTTTTGTGTCCAAGATATGTACCACCTCCAAGCACTGTGACATGGCCATGTACATGATAACTGAAGGGAATGGGAGGATCTCAGAAAACTCAGATATCAATGTGACCAGTAAAGTCTCAGTGGAGAATCCTTGCTTTGGGCCATTTGCTTACCTATTGCTTCATTGCCCTGAATGTCAGGAAGGTCTTTGCCTCAGGCCACCCCTTTGTGAAGCCTTAAGAAAACAGTTTTCAAATGGAAATGAATGGGCATCACCTGTGGCTCTTTGCTTAATTGCTTCCAAAAGGGATGTGTCTGAATCAGCCTCATGAACCTGTGTGAGGCTGCTGCTTAGATTCTTAACACCTGATGGATCTAAGGTAAGATTCCATGTGTGCTACAAATACAAAATGGTCAAAATAGCAGTCATTGTGTATGAAGTCTCTCGCCATTTTCTGTAAGGTTCCTGACCTCCATCCTGGCCTGCAAAGGCTAGACCATAGATGCTTGGGTTTTTTCATGACTCCCATTCATATAAAGAATTTATACCTGGCAGTCAGTAGGCCTCAAATTGGAGAAGTGGAGCAGTAATAAGGTCAGGCCTATTTGATCACTCCTGGTTCACAGGAAAGGTGTTTAGGCCACACTGACCTTAGGCAAAATAGGGGCGAGGGAGCATATTTTGGACAGGGTCTTGGACTTCACCCCTTTTGGAAATGTCCAGCCAGAGGATTTGATGAGTGTCTACATGGAAGAAGACGAGGGCTATGTGAAAGTGTTTTGGTTTTAATTGTGGTAATTTGTGTGGCAGTTGGAAGACATAACTGTGTCCACCATGGCTTGAACTTTGGTGTGATTCCCCTTAGAGACTGCGTTCTGGACCTGACCTCAGAGAAGAATTGCCATGAATTGTGTTGGGATTTCAGGAGGCCACGCATGAGAGTCCCCATTGGAAACTGAGATATAGGCCCAGGTGGCTCTCCACAGAACACTGGGAATCTCAGCTACGATATCACATGATTTTATTCTGAAAGACTTGGCAACCATAGTTGAGATTCAAAACACACATGGACCTAGCATTGTAGACCTCAATGGGCCTGGCTTCATGTGACCTTTTGTCCACTCCATGGGAAGCCTTGCCTGTGAGAGTCCTCCAGAGCTTTCATTGAAATAAAATTCCTCACCATTTAATGGTTCCTGAAAGAATTGAAACTCACAGTGCCTCCAACTTCATCCTTGAAAAATGGCTAGATAAATACCATGAAATTTTTGAAATTCTTATGACCAAGTGGCACTGAAGAACATTTGGATGTGCAGTTGCTGATCATGAGTTTACCAGAGAGTGCCTTGATTGACTGGGTTTCATGAAAATGGTGTAGAAGAAAGAATCCTGTATGTTGGCGCCTGCTGAGTAGTGACCCAGAGCTGTGGTGTGCAGTTGTGTCATAAAATATCTTGGTGGGGCCATTTGGATCTGCCATTGACTTCCAAATGTCTTGTGGCAGACATGGTGCAGCCAGTAATCCGTATATGTCTGATCTCTTCATATAAAGGCATCTTGATATATGGAGAGGTTTCAGGGCCGTGTTCAGAATCAGGTTGCAATGGTTGAGGGGGCAAGCTATGTGGGATATAAGCCTCATTGGTGGATTCTCCTGGAGACCCTGACCCACCACACGTGTGAGAAATCCCTCCAGCACTGAGTCCCTGTTGATCTCCTTGTATTTCATGAAGCAAATACTAAACCCCCAGTGCAGCAGCAAGAAACACCATGAAATGTGGAAGATGCGCAAATGGCTTCACATACCACATGGGGAGACACTTAGCCTTCAGTGACAACAGTTTCCCTACAAAGAGAGAATTCTGCACTCCTGCCTCATGTTCATTGGAAAATAAGAAACCATGTCCTCCAGGTCACATAGATGCAGACCCAGCTCTGATGGTCTCACTACAAAGAAGCTAAAGCTCCTGACAACAACATATATTTCAAGTGCCCAAGGTCAGGGAGAGTTTCTCAATAAGTTTTAGGCCGGCAGAGCTCCATGTTTGTGGAGTGTTTACCTGTTTGACCAGGACAGGAGAAAAGACCACTGACTCCAATTAAAATCAAATTAAAGCAAGCTTATTATTTTTCCACTGGCTGAGCTGCCTATCCCTCTCAAAATGGCAGAAACAAGACAGCAACCCCACCTTTCCTACAGCCCAGCTTTATAGTCCAGTAAGTTACACAAAAGGGGGGTTACAGATAACAGAACTCGGAGAAGCATCACGCTATTGCTAGTTTACAATTTTTTTTTTTTGCTGGCCCCATCATCAGAATTTATGAGGACCATTAGAGACTCATGAGAGTCGTTGTCTGGCCAGAGAAGGCCAATATTTATGAGGTGTCACTAAATTTTCAGAGAGGGCTGCTATCTGGTAAGAGAGCCAGGCATGGGTAAGTTCAAGGCACGGACAGGCATTCCAAGCAGTTTCAGAATCTGCAGTAATTTATAGGAAAGCAAAATTATCTTTCCATTACTTTGTGGCAAGATGGCTCCCAATTTTAATAAATGATCAGGTTGGGTTTATCATTCCCCCCCATTTTTTTTGCTTTTTAATATTTTTAAATTAATTTTTATTGTAGGTTGTTCAAAACATTACATAGTTCTTGATATATCATATTTCACACTTTGATTCAAGTGGGATATGAGCTCCCATTTTTACCCCATATACAGATTGCAAAATCACATCAGTTGCAGAACCATTGATTTACATATTGCCATTATGGTGTCTGTTGTATTCTGCTGCCTTTCCTATCCTCTACTATCCCCCCTCCCCCCTCCCCTCCCCTCTTCTCTCTCTACCCCCTCTACTGTAGTTCATTTCTCCCCCTTATATTTTTCTCCTTTCCCCTCACTTCCTCTTTTATGTAATTTTGTATACCCCTGAGGGTCTCCTTCCATTTACATGCAATTTCCCTTCTCTCTCCCTTTTCCTTTCACCTCTCATCCCTGTTTAATGTTAATCTTCTTCTCATGCTCTTCGTCCCTACTCTGTTCTTAGTTACTCTCCTTATATCAAAGAAGACATTTGGCATTTGTTTTTAAGGGATTGGCTAGCTTCACTTAGCATAATCTGCTCTAATGCCATCCATTTCCCTCCAAATTCTATGATTTTGTCATTTCTTAATGCAGAGTAATACTCCATTGTGTATAAATGCCACATTTTTTTTTATCCATTCGTCTATTGAAGGGCATCTAGGTTGGTTCCACAGTCTTGCTATTGTGAATTGTGCTGCTATGAACATGGATGTAGCAGTGTCCCTATTGTGTGCTCTTTTTAGGTCTTTAGGGAATAGACCGAGTAGGGGAATAGCTGGATCAAATGGTGGTTCCATTCCGAGCTTTCCAAGAAATCTCCATACTGCTTTCCAAATTGGCCGCACCAATTTTCAGTCCCACCAGCAATGTACAAGAGTACCCTTTTCCCCACATCCTCGCCAGGACTTGTTGCTGTTTGACTTCCTAATGGCTGCCAATCTTACTGGAGTGAGATTTGCAACAAAATGAAACTGAATCCCTTACTCTCGCCATGCACAAAAGTTAACTCAAAGTGGATCAAGGAACTTGATATCAAATCAGAGACATGGCGTTTGATAGAAGAAAAAGTTGGCTATGATCTACATACTGTGGGGTCGGGCTCCAAATTCCTCAATAGGACACCCATAGCACAACAGTTAATAACTAGAATCAACAAATGGGACTTACTCAAACTAAAAAGGTTTTTTCTCAGCAAAAGAAACAATAAGAGAGGTAAATAGGGAGCCTACGTCCTGGGAACAAATCTTTACTCCTCACACTTCAGACAGAGCGCTAATATTCAGAATATACAAAGAACTAAAAAAATTAGACAATGAGATAACGAATAACCCAATCAACAAATGGGCCAAGGACCTGAACAGAAATTTCTCAGAGGAGGACATACAATCAATCAACAAGTATATGAAAAAATGCTCACCATCTCTAGCAGTCAGAGAAATGCAAATCATTCCCCCTTTTTTAATGTGTCCCTTCCAAATTTTTGATAGGGTAGGGAAAGAGCAATGAGGGAATTTTAATCCCTCAGGTAACAGTCTCCAAATTTTTAGAACTCACCCAATATTGGATTCCTGGTTTTACCTGACTTAATTAATTACTTATATTGATATTCTATTTATTTTTGGCTCCATAGTTGTAAGACGAGAGGCGTCACTCATTTTGGCTTCTTCTGAGCTGAGAGAGAGTGACGTGAGTGGGCACAGTATAAGGGACATGAGTTGCCTTTTAGAAGTCAGTTGAGGGACATGAGTTGCCTTTTAGAAATCAGTTCGTTTTGAAGTCTGGTTGGGGAAGAACAGGTTGTAAATTCATCTGGGGATGGGTTCTTCTGTGTGAGAAACAAGAACCATGAGTACTGAAAAAATGTTGCAGCAGCTGGAACATGTCACTGTATAGAAGTTCCCTCAGCAGGCTTTAATATTCCCAGTTATCATGACTGTCAACTTAATATTTAACATTTAGTGTTACAGTTATCCCTCTCCATAAGATACAGTTTAATGATTTAATATCATCTGATCTTGCAAAATCATTTTACTAGTATGACCTCTGTGTGTAATAGAGAAACCTTTAATTCTGTTACTCAGGGCTGGATAATCGTACTAGCAAACACCAACCCTACCTGTAGGTTAGGAATATCTGTAGGCCTTAAACTAAAAATTTCTGCCTCTGGCAGCTCCTCTTGATAGTCTCTTTTTATAGTTATCAGGCATTCCTTTCTGGGAATCCTTCTTTGTAGCCTCCAGTCTTACTTATTTTGGGAGGCTAACATAATGTGTATAAAAAATTATTATTATTATTATTATTATTATTATTATTTAAAATGCCCAGGAATCACTGTATTTTGGTTTTAACTGTCTTTCCTAAGTGTTTATCATGAAACAGTCAAACTGACTTTTGTTTCTATCTATTGTTAACAGTCAGCTGAGCTTTTATGGGAGTCATTCCTGGGGAAACTTGAGAGCAGCTTCTCAGTTCTGCTAGTGCCATTTGCGCTAGGTGGGTCCAGGTCTTGCTTGACCATGTGGCTACCCTTGGAAGCATCAGGGATGTCTCCCTTCTCTGATGACTCTCCTCTTCTTAGCAAATGCACTGATTGGCTTTCTGTTCTCCAGGGGTCTCATTAATCTCCCTAATTGGGAAGTTATGAGGCCCAGAGTTGCAAAGCTCTTTGAGAAGTCCCTTGTTCCCTGGATTCAGACTGACTCAGAGGGCACGAGCCAAATATTGGTTTTCTTGTCCCTTTTCATGTAACTTTAATATAAATCCTAATCTTAATCATCCAGCAAATAAATTTTAACAGCCTTATATTAAGAGTACTGGGCTTTAATGTCTATGACTTTATAATTATTTATCTTTTTTATTAACTGGGATCTGTATTATTCTGTCTGTCTTGTAGGTGATGACTTATTATCTTAAATTAACCCATGTTGTGTTCTTAAAGCAACACTTCTGTAAAACACTAACAAGGAATCTTTAGATCACTTATAAGGAAATTACAAAATAAAATTTTTTAACAAGAGTAAAAATACTTATTTCGTGTAATAGCTACCCTGAAGTTTTAAGCTGAGTTATACATTATATCCCCTGTTTGAGATCCTAGAAATCTTGACAGAAAAAAAAACAACTTTTGAACATAACTTTAAATGAAATAATATCTGACCTACTGCTTTCGTAGTCATTCTCATATATAGTAAGATGGGACACAGAGCCTTATCTCAGGTAAGGCAGGGCTCTTTATAAAACTTAAGTGTTTTACTTCTAAAGATGATCTTTGTTTTTTTAAATATCATTTTACAAAGATTACATATATTATTTGAGGTCACATGAACATTAGTTAACACCATATGATATCACATTTAAAACATGAATTTAAGAAAGGCTGAAAGTTTTTAACCTTTATATAGATTAGACTCTCATTAACATAAAAATACATTTAAATTGTTCCCCAATGTAAAAAGTAACATACAACTTTACATATCTTATTGATAAGAGGTAAATGAATGCCCAATATATTTTTTTACCATACAACTTCAGAACACCAGCTTGAAATACTGCTCTTTTAAGGTTTCTACCTTACAGATTTGTATACCTGAAAGATATGAGCACATTAATAGCATCACAATTACATTGAAGTTTCTACATTAACCAAGTTTAGCTTTTAAATAAATGGCAGTACAGTGCTCTAAAATAACAGTTCTTATTTAATCAGTTGTTTAATTTTTATGGTTGCTTGCTTTGGAAAAAATAAAACTTAATAAACACAATGTTATGGGTAAACTTATGTTTTAAGAAATTTTTGTCTCTTTAACACATGACTGATTATTACAATCTTATACAGACATTAGTACAAACTTATACAGACCTTAGTAAATCAATCAGATATCTAACAAAAGTACTCATGAATGAGTAATCCCATATCAAATTTACTTTACTTATTTATCAATATATTAGACAAATATATTGAACAGTGTAAACCATTTTTTTGTTGAAGGAAAAGTCTTAGAACCAAGGCATATTAGAACATTTGTAGACATTAATATTTTATTAGATTTTTGAACACCTAGAAAAACTTGTAAGCTTAAATTTAAAGACATTTATTTTTATCTCTTTATCCAATTTAAATTCAACTATTTAAATCACTTGAATTAAAGATCTTTGGATCCACTTTTTAAAATTTGTTTTTATGAGCGTTTTTGTTTTAATGAGTGCTCTTTATAAATGTTAATTTGTGTATCATATATATGATATACGGACATATGATTATATAGACATACAACACATAACAAAATTGTGCACACATAATAATAGTAAAGGCCTTGTAGCTTTTCCAGGTGAAATATCCATTGCAATGTTTCAAAAACTACACAGTTAGTCAAAGATAGTACTGGTCAGAAAAACATCATCCTAGGTCTTTAGGATCAAAATCATGAGCTCAAAAAAAAAAATAAAGAATCTAAGGAAAAAATAAGAGTCCTAGAATAATTGACTGGCCATTAATTAGTAAATACCATACAATTTATTTTTTTTAGGCCTCAGATCACTCTCCTACTGAGCTTGCAGGCCTCTTTCATTTGCCATTCAACATAAGTCCTGGCTGAGGTCTGGAAAGAGCAGGAAAAAGCTGCTATTCTGAGCAGACACCTCAGGCCTAAGGCATTTCAACCATAATTTTCAGGTTCAGATGTTGAAAATTATAATACATTTTTAAGACAAAATTCACAAAATTTTATGATACAAGTTTAAGACACAGTTTACAAAATTTTACATCTTTATATCTTGTTTTGTCAACAGATACCATACTATGATTTACTATCCTTGTCCAAATTAATGCACTGGTACACACAGTGACATTTTCCCAGGCTACCCAATTAAAAATTGGTGAAAAAAAAGCCTGAATGATTGGGAAGTTACTTGCCAACTTGGAAGTAGAGTTCTCTAGTTTTCCATCCTAAGTATTTAAGTTCTCTGGCATGAATTATCTGAAATCATAAACTAAACAATTTCCTAAACCCGACTTTTAACTGCAAGATTGTGCAATGCTTCAAAAACCCATTCAGATGCCAGATTGTTACAATAAAACATCATCATTTAGATACACATTCAGCTAAGATCATTCCCAAGAAATGATTTATAATATCAACACATTATTGCACATGTCTTAAAGGGCCAGAAACAAAGACACAAGACAGACTGAAAGGAGCTCCAGACTATGGCTTACAGACAGAAGCCTTTAAACCAGAGCAGATAAGAGAAAAATCTCCTACACCAGTGGCACCATAGATTTTCCCACAAGGGAACCAGATGTTTTCACAGAGGGACAACCTGAAATGTAAAATCAAGGGTCTCCATGGTGACTTTACTGTATTTAGTGTCCCCTTTTTCTTTTTCTCTTGTTTAAGAAAACAGAGATGGCAAAATCCTTACAGTGCAGGGAAGGAAGTAGGTAATTCTCTGAAGCAACAGGGCTTGGGCAGCTGCTGGAAGTCCCTCAGTCCCTCCTTTCACTTACAGGATTAGCTCCTCTTGTTCGGTTCCACCCCAAGCACGCTCCGTCTCCTAACATTTCAGTAGTCAGCTCTCAAAGAGTTCCGGGGTGTGGGGGGTACCAAAAATTGTAACTTAAAGTTTGGTTCCTGATTTTGAAGCCAATTAATACCAATTTAATAATGAGGACAGGGTTTGAGAAAAAGAAAAAGGGAGATTTACTGCTTTGCTAACAAAGGAGAAAAACAGGGGTCTCTGCCCAATGGTTGTGATTCTATCGATCTGAAGGGACAAGGGGTTTTAAGGAGTTTCACGTGTTAACCTGGGAGATACTCAGTTCTTAGGTCCCCAGCAGGCATTGCCCTCTGCAGTGGGTGTGCTCCAGGCAGCCAGCTAGGGGCTTCTCTCATTCTGCTTAACAAAGGGTATTAAAGTTCATCACAGTTCTTTAAAACACAGTCCAAATGGGTGTCAGTTTACTTGCTTTATTACCCATTTTCAGTTAAGTTTTACCACAGAAATCACACAACAAAACACACTAAAACAAACCAAAAAAAAAAATATGAAACACAGAACAAAACACACAAAAAAAAACAGAAAACCAGCGCAGAAACAGAAAAACAGAGGAACTATGCAACGTCTTGCTAAAGCTCTGGGATAGGAGCTCCTGCGTGCCCATTGGCACCTCTCTATGCTTTCAGAGGAATTCCCTACAGAACATAACAGAGGACAGAATGATTCTCGTTACTGTACCAGACAGGAGTATATGTGTGTCTCCCCAGGACACCACTCTGTCATCAGAAGAGATCTCCCTTAACCGGATATCAGATGTTATATAGGCGCCACTTACCTATGGAGGCCTCCTCCACCATGTGCTTGCTAATAGTTTTAGGGCGGTGGTTCACTGCAGTGCTCCCTGGACCAAAATCTCACACCAAGGCCTTGGAAATTGCCTCTCCATGCCGGAGCCCTGGAGGAAAGGCCAGCTTCAGAATTTCCAGTAGTCTGGTCTTGTGATCTATTGGGGCAGTGTCATCTCGATGGGAAACTACAAAATATTACACCAGGATGCAAGAAAAGACCACTGACTCCAATTAAAATCAAATTAAGGCAAGCTTACTATTTCAAAGTGGATCCAAAGATCTTTAATTCACGTGATTTAAATGGTTCAATTTAAATTGGATAAACAGATAAATATAAATGTCTTTAAATTTAAACTTACAAATTTTTCTACGTGTTTAAAAATCTTATAAAATATTAATGTCTACAAAAGGTCTAATATACCTTTGTTCTAGGACTTTTTCTTCAACAACAACAAAAAAAATGGTTTAAACAGTCTCCTACTCTAAGCCATTTTCTACCATCAATGGACCCTTCAGGGGGAAACCATGGACACAATTCTCCTATGTATGAAAAGAATAATTTTAAGTCCTTTTTCTTAACATGTGCCCCCTATGTCTTGAGGGCCTCCTTGAGGCCTGACAAAAACAAATCATGTGACGAAACTGCTTGTCCCATGGTGGGTCACTCACCATGTGTCATCCCCACTCTCCTCCTGGATCTGTCTTTCGGTGGTGTCTGCTGAGGCAATCGCAAGCTCCGCTTTTTTAAGTCTTCCCTGAGGACAGGTTTCCCCCTCAGTCAAAGGCTCGAGCCCCAGTAGGTAGGTGCCAGATATCCCGGCCGGCAGGACACATCAACGGGGGTGGTGAACCTAGATGGGGAGTAATGAAGGGACAAGAGACACGAGAGATGACAGCAAGACAGGAGTTTTAATCAAGCTGCAAATTTTTATTGTTCACACAGGGGTATTTATATACTGGGTATGGGAAAGCTCTCTTATTGGCAGTTCCTGGATGTCTTCACAAGGTGAGATAACCTCAGGATGTTTCAGTAAGGCAGATGGCCCCATGATGTCTCAGGGAGACAGATGGTTACAGGATATCTCCTAGGCAGGATGTCTCCCAGGGGGCTGTTTCTTGTAAGTGTCAGGCTATTCTATGAAGGAGAAATTCCTTCTACCCCTGACAGTCAGGGATTTAGTATTTTAAATGGAAATTTGGAAAATGAATCCAAAGTGTATGCAAATATGTGCTACACAAAAATCTTCCCACTCTCATTCAGAACAATTCCTTGACATTACCTTCGCACCAAGTAAGACACAATTAGAGAAGAAAAGTTAGAAAATCTGTGAATACATATCTGCAATGGAAAATGTTCAGGAGTTCACATCTTTGGAGGTTGTAGAGGAGATTCCAAAAGTAAGAAACAGGGTAAAAATACCACAAACATGGAACTCTGCAATCCTAAAGACTGCTTGAGAAACTTCCTCTGAGGTTGGCACTTGAAATATATGTTGTTGTCAGGAGCTTTAGCTTCCTTTGTCGTGAGACCATCAGACCTGGGTCTGCATATATGTGACCTGGAGGACATGGTTTTTTTATTTTCCAGTGGACATGAGGCAGAAGTGCTGAAATCTCTCTTTGTAGGTAAACTGTTGCCACTGGGGGCTAAAAGTCTCCCAGTGTAGACTGTGAAGCCATTAGGTCATCCTCAAATTTTCGTAGTGTTTCTAGCTGCTGCACTAGGAGTTTGGTATTTGCTTCATGAAATACAAGGAGTTCAACTGGGACACAGTGCTGGAGGGAGTTCTGTCACGTGTTGTGAGTCAGGGTCTGCAGGAGAATGCACCAACCAGACTTCTATCCCACATAGCTTGCCCGCTTGACCAAAGCAACCTGATTCTGAACATTGCCCTGAATACTCTCCAGGTAACAAGATGCCTTTACATGCAAGGGTCTGCTGGCTGCACCATGTCATTCACAAGCCATTTGGAAGCCAATGGCAGATTTACATGGCCCCACCACACATGTTTCATCACACACCTGCACACCACAGCTCTGGCCCCACTACTCAGCAGGCTCCAACTAACTAGCATCTCTGTTATACACCATTTTTATGAAACCCAGTCAATCAAGGCACTGTCTGGTACACTTTTGATCAGCAACAGGACATCAAAAGTTTCTCCCATGCCACATGGTCATGGGAATTAAAAAAAATTCATGGTATTTATCTAGTCATTTTTCAACGATGAAGTTGGAGGCACTGTGGGTTTCAATTCTTTCAGGAACCATTAAATGGTGAGGAAGTTCATTTCAATGAAATCTCTGGAGAACTCTCACTGGCAAGGCATCCAAAAGAATGGCCAAAAGGTCCCATGAAGCAAGGCCCATTGAGATCTACAATGTGAGGTCCATGTGTGTTTTGACTCTCAACTATGGCTGCCAAGTCTTTCAGAATAAAATCATGTGATATCCTGGCTGAGATTCCCAGTGCTCTCTAGAAAACCAACCAGTGCTTAGATCTCAGTTTCCAAGGGGGAGTCTCTTGTGTGGCCTCCTAAAATTCCAACACAATTCATGGCAATACTTCTCTGAGGTCACTTCCAGAAATCAGTCTCTAAGAGGAATCACACCAGAGTTCAAGCCCAGGTGGACACAGTCATTTCTTCCAACCGCCAAACAAATGACCACAATTAAAACCAAAACACTCCCACATGGTCTTCAACTTCTTCCATAAAGACACTCATCATAACTTCTGGATGGAGGTTTCAATGAGGGGCGCAGCCCAAGAGAGCGTCCAAATAAGCTCCCTTGCCCCTCATTTGCCTAAAGTCAGGGTGGCCTGCACACCCTTTCTGTGAACCAGGAGTGATCAAATAGACATACCGTTAATACTGCTCTGCTTCTCCAATTTGAGGCCTATGACAGTCAGGTATAGATTCTTTATGTGAATTGGAGTCATGAGAAACCCCAAGCACCTATTAGCTAGCCTCTACAGGGCTTTTAAGAACTAATTTGACACAAAGTATCCCTATTCTCACTTGATGGAAGTCAGGAACCTTACAGAGGAAGGTGAGAGACTTCATCCACAATGACTGCTTTTTGCCATTTTGGTTTTGGATGCACACATGGCATCTTTCTTTAGATCCATCAGATGCTGAGAATCTAAGCTGCAGCCACTCACATGGCTAAGAGACTTATTAAGACATATTCCTTTCCCAAGCAATTAACCAAAGAGCCACAGGTGATGCCCATTCATTTCCATTTGAAAACTGTTTTCTTCAGGCTTCACTAAGGTGTCGCCTGAGGTAAATACCTTCCTGACATTCAGGGCAACAGAACCATAGGTAAGCAAATAGCCAAAAAAGGGTTTCTCCACTGAGACTTTCCTGGTCACACTGATATCTGAGTTTTCTGAGATGCTCGCCATTTCCTTCAGCTATCCAGTACAAGGCCATTTCACAGAGGTTGGAGGTGGTACATACCTTGGACACAAAACCATGAACTTATTCTGGTGAGTGGCCAGAATTCAGGAAGAAAACAGGAACCTTGGAATAAGAGGTGTTGCCCATCCATAAGTTAAGCGGATGTCCATTCATAAATTGGGCAGGTTGAATGCTGGGAAGCTTTGTACTAGACAGGACACATCTATTGATGCATTCTCTTTTCCAATGTCTAGAACCACGGACACAGTGGGATACACAGACATAGAAACACTTGCCTTGTGAAATGACGTACAAGAAACTGTTCACTCCAAACCAAACAAACTGCCTTTCTTACAAATACTCAGAACATGAGACAAAACCACAAACCCACACCCACACCCACAAAGGCACCTCCTTCCCCCAAGTAGGTCTGTGACTATTTGGAGTGTGCTCTGACTGGTGGGCCATACTATGTTCCCTCGTAGTAGCCTGTCCTGTCTCAGATCTGGTCTCCTTGTCCAACTCTGTGAATTTGTCAGGAGACTGCAGTGAGCAACTGACTTTTTCTCAGGAAAGGCCTGTCTTCAGAGCTCTCCTAGCATTAGGCCAACCTCACATCAGTAGGCACCAAGAAAGACTGACTCTGTCCTTGGTAAATCCAAACAAGTGAGCCTACAGGGACTGGTACTGGGACTGGCTCTGGGTGCCTGGCTTCCGGGATCCCAATTTCAGAGAGTTCCATCACCAAGGAAGAGAGGTGAGGTCTCTTCCTTCAGTAAGTGAATGAGGTCACTGCCGGGGCAACCACTTTGTCCTAACAGCTGCTTCCAAGAGTCCCATGAGATGGAGGCTGCGCCTACTACCTGGGACAGTTTCACAAGTTAGAATGGTATATCAACCATTGGCACCCTGGAACAGCTCTCCACACAGGCCTCCTTTGGTCCATCTTCTCTACATTAAGAAGAGAGAGGCTGATTCAGACACAACCCTTCATCCTGATCAGGTTGTTTGCAATGGAAGAAGACTTTTGCTCTCTCAGGTCATTCATAGATGCCTACATCTTCTCCAGGGATCATTTCTGCATGGACCTTTGAGGTTCTCAACAGGTGGAAGATACCCTACATTCCTGTATTTTAAGAACACTCTGTCCCTGTTCTTATGTAAAGTTAGATTGAGGGAACAGTGTATGGTTAGGATTAATAACATGTTCGATTTTGGTTAGGAATCATTCTGAAAGATGAATGTCGAAGAGAACATCCATTCAAAGTAGGATAGTCGGTAGGATTTTGAAGAAAGATGGTAGCTTCAGAAAGAAGAGTGAGTATAGGATTTGTAGGAAAAGTTCTTTAGCAATAGGGTTTCGGCTAGAGTGAATGTAAATGTCAGCACATGTGAAGAGTCAGTCACAATATTGAACTGGGGTAAATATGTATGAAAGCAGATATCAGTAGAGACATTAGGAAATCAGGCAAAGTATAAATTGAGTGATAGGATTAGACATTTTCAACAGGGTTGAGGTTGAATATATAATCTTAGGAAGAAACAAATATGTAGTCACTAATAGGATTGACATTTGAGAGAATTAGGCAACCTGGACATGGATGTTTTTAGTAATGCATGCTCATTTCCGTTTAGGCTTTGGTACAATCAGAAGAGTGACCTTTGCATTTTGTGTCCTGAATATTACTGTGACAAAATGTATATGTAGATCAAATGACATGAGTATTTCTTCCACCATTTCTGAGAGCAGTATTTTGAAGACGTATAAATTAGTATTGGGGGTACAAAGAGGTGTACCCTGTGTCTATGAATATAGAGATAATGTATGAATAGACCATTGTGTGAATAAATAATATAACTGGTTCCCCTTTAAATAATAGATGGAATTGATATCTGAAAATATATAAGGAATCTTATATTGATATACAATCATTCATTGTAATCAGTTATACATCTATTGGTTATATTAGGATTATTGTTTATCATGAATGATGTGTGAGTTTTGCTTCAAAAGTGATTATGGAATTTGAAAATAATATTTATGGAAAGAGTTCTTATGAAAATACCAGGCAAGAAACATGGAGGAATTCATGGGTTCTAAAGCAGGACGTGATTGAAAGTGAAACAAATGCCTATAAATTTGCTACATTGTGAATAAAATATACATCCTATGATGTGCATAAACTGCAGAAATAGTAATGTACCCGTGTTGAATAAAAATGAACATCAAAATACACATCATGTCCCATAGGAATCTACTTGCATTGATGTTAAACTGGGTCAGTTATGATAGAAATATTAGGATTTGTATGCACCATTCACTGAAGTTAGTTTTCAGTACTAAGAAACAAATATGTACTTCAGGTGGATGAATATTTCTGAGAATAACCATGTGAAAGTTGATTATAAATCCATATACATGAATATGAATGAATTTATGGATTGTATAGTAAGACACATATATTTCATATTTTGAAAAATCTGTAGAGTGTATATTTATACACACACACACACACAGAGACATTAAAAAGTAGCAATATATACACCAATCGAAATTCATCATGAAATATATATAATCCACAGATCCAAAAGTATTCATTTTTGTGAAAATGGATTTACGTATAATGTTGTTCAACTAGGAAGCTAACCCATAGGTTGAATATTCAATTCCAACAGCGTTTTGTATGAGTGGTCTCTTATCACAATTTGTATCTGCCAAGTCAGCCACCTCACCAGAATGTACGTGTGGCACCAGGTAGGATTCTATATGTTCATATTAAAATACATGTGCTGAATAGGCTACAGAGAAAGGGAGACAGGTATTCACATATTTGTTAAGTTTAAAAACACATGGAAATCTATTTCAAGAAATACTTGAGTAGATTTTTAACTCCTACGCTATATCATGAAAAAGGCAACTCCAACTATACTACATGCCTCCTCTGAACTGCTTGTATTTCTATTTTGTTTGGTTTATTTTTCTCCATCATATTATGATTTGTAGTTGGAACCCTGGGCTTGTTCTGCCGGTCGGTCGCAGGTCTGGCTACCTTGCAGGCACGTTCGGCCTCTCTGCTCTGCCCTTACTTTAATTGGGGTGACGTGTCTACCACGCCAGCGGGTCGCTGGGCCTGTTCCGGGCGTGGGCGACGACTCTGCTCTGCCACTACTCCAATTGGGGTGACGTGTCTACCATGCCGGCAGGCCGCCTGGCCTGTTCTTCCAGTCAGTCGCAGGTCTGCCTACCTTGCGGGCACGGGCAGCGGCTCTGCTCTGCCCCTACTCCAATTGGGGTGACGTGACAACCACGCCTGCGGGTCACTGGGTCTGTTCCGGGCACAGGCAGCGGCAATGCTCTGCCCCTACGAGAATTGTGGTGACGTGACTACCACGCTGGTGGGTCGCTGGGCCTCTTCCAGGTGCAGGCGGCAGCTCTGCTCTGCCCCTCTGGCTTGATGACAAAGTGAGAGAGACCTGGGTGTTTGTGAGTCACTTTCTTTACCAACAGACCAACTGTTTCTGTCGTCACTGGTATTGATGAAGTTATCTCCTCCACAGCTTTGTGATGACATCAGATCTCTGCCATGTTGGTATCCCATGCGAACGGCAGCATTTACTTCCATTTGCAGGGTGACCAAAGCAACGGGTGAGTCCTGACTGGCCCTCACAAGCCCCATCTCAATCCTGTTGCCACTGCCTATGAAGGATCGGTTGGTATTTACCTCCACAGTTTTCAGCAGGACCCGGACCGAGAAGCAGTTTCTGCGGGTTCTTTAGCCCTGGGCCAGAGCAGTTCCAGGAGCCGGAATTTGGCCGCTCCGTGCTCGGTGTATGTTTTGATAGGAGCAGGCTCTAAGAAGAAATTTCTGTGGGTTCTTTAGCACTGAGCCTGAGTAATTTGTCTGCGAGATGCAGGTGAATGGCAGCCTGAAATTACCTGTTCTATAGCTGAATGAGATGCGATCAGTCGAAAACAGCAATGGTGATGTCAGCTCTCCAAGATGGTGGCCGCTGGCTTCCTCTGTGGTATGACCGGTGTGGATAACCGAATTGGACTGCTTTCTTCCCCCGTCTCAAACCCAGAATTCATCACTGACCACAGTGATTGCACAGCTGGCAGGAGCCCACAGAATTTTCAGTGCTGTATCTTTGCGTTGCTATCTGGTCGTTTCCCGGTGCACACAGCAGATTCTAGCCACAGGGTGATTTGCTGAATAAGCAGCGTGACCTTCCCTGTGGACAAATCACTCAAGTTTGAGCGCCCGTAGCTGATTGGCCAGTGATGGAAATCCTTCCTCTAGGTTTTGGAGCACCTCAATTTTGCTGAAAATTCCTAACAAGATAGCTTTTAGCCTTTCTAACTCGTCATTCTCCACACAGTGATGTGGTACACGGGGATGATGAACTCCCATTGGGGCCATCATATGATCCCCTGAAGTTAGTTGTCAGTACTAGGAAAAAACAAATGTGTATTTCAGGTGGATGAATATTTCTGAGAATAATCTTGTGAAAAGATGATTATAAATCCACGTACGTGAATATGAATGAATTTAGGGAGTGTATAATAAGACACATATACTTCATATTTCGAAAAATCTGGAGAGTGAATACATATATATATATATATATATATATATATATATATATATATATATATAAATACACACACACAGAGACATTAAAAAGTAGCATTATGTATGCCAATCGAAATTCACCATGAAATATATATCATCCACAGATGCAAAAATATTCATTTTACTGAACATGGATTTATGTTGTTCAAATAGGAAGCTCACCCATAGTTTGAATTTTCAGTTCGAACAGCATTTAGGAGGAGTGATCTCGTCTAAAAGTTTGCATCTGCCAAGTCAGCCAACTCACAAATATGTACGTGTGATACCAGGAAGGATTCTATATGTGCATATAAAAATACATGTGCTGAATAGGCTACAGAGAAAGGAAGACAGGAATTCACATATTTGTTAAATTTAAAAACACATAGAGAACTATTTCAATAAAAAATTGACTAGATTTATAACACCAAGCCTTCATCACGCAAAAGGCAAGTCCAACTATACACCATGCCTGCTCTGAACTGCATGTATTTCTATTCTGTTTGGGTTATTTTTCTCCATCATATTAGGATTAGTAGTCAGAGTCTAGTAGGGTATGGTTTAGTGTCAGGGATTCAGTATTACGAATAGAAAATAGGAAAATGAATTCAATGTGTATGCATATATGTGCTACAAAAAAAACTTCCCACTCTCATCCAGAACAATACTTTCACATTACCTTGTCCCAAAGTAAGACATAATTAGAGGAGAAGAATTAGAAAATCTGTGAATACATATCTGGAATGGAAAATGCTCAGGAGTTCAAAACCTTGGGGGTGGTAGAGGAGTTTCCAAAAGTAAGGGACAGGGTAAACCTTCCACAAACATGGAGTTCTGCTGGCCTAAAGACTTCTTGAGTAACTGCCTCTGAGGTTGGGCACTTGAAATATATGTTGTTGTCAGGAGCTTTAGTTTCCTTTGTAGTGAGACCATCAAAGCTGGATCTACATCTATGTGACCTGGAGGACATGTTTTCTTATTTTCCAATGAACATGGCACAGCAGAGATTAATTCTCTTTTTGTAGGTAAACTAAGGCCATTGGGGCTAAATGTCTCCCCGTGTGGACTGTGAAGCCCTTTGGTCATCCTCCACTTTTCATGGTCTTTCTTGCTGATACACTGGGAGTTTGGTATTTGTTTCATGAAATAGAAGGAGTTGAAATCGTCCCTGTGTTGGAGGGAATTCTGTTACGTTTGGTGGATCAGTGTCTACAGGAGAATGCACCAGTCAGGCTTCTATCCCACATAGCTTGCCCCCTTGTCCACAGCAACCTGATTCTCAACATTGCCCAGAATTGTCTCCATATAACAAGATGCCTTTTCATATAAAGGTCTGCTGGCTGCACCATGTCAGTCACAAGCCATTTGAAAGCCAATGGCAGATCCAGATGGCCACAACACAGATGTATTATCACACACCCGCACACCACTGCTCTTGGCCCACTACTCAGAAGGCTCCAACTTACTGGCATCTCTGTTCTACACCATTTTCTTGAAACCCAGTCAATCAAGGCACTGTCTGGTACACTCATGATCAGCAATAGAACATCGAAATGTTTTCTAGTGCCCCCTGGTCATGGGAATGTCCAAAATTTCATGATATTTATCTAGCCATTTTCAAGGATGAAGTTGGAGCCACTGTGGGTTTCCCATTCATCCAGGAACCATAAAATTTTGAGAAAGCTCATTTGAAAGAAAGCTCTGGAGAACTCTCACAGGCAAGGATTCCCAAATAGGGGCCAAAAAGTCACATGAAGCCAGGCCCATTGAGGTCTACAATGTGAGATCCATGTGTGTTTTCTCTCTTAACTATGGCTGCCAACTATTTAGGAATAAAATCATATGATATCCTGGATGAGATTCCAAGTGTGATTTTGAAATCCATCATGGGCCTAGAACTCAGTTTACAAGGGTGACTCTCATGTGTGGCCTCCTAAAATCCCAACACAATTCATGGAAATACTACTCTGAAGTCAGTTTCAGAACTCAGACTTATGGGGAATCACACCAGAGTCCAAGACCAGTTGGAACAAGTCATCTTTTCCAACCACCACACAAATGACCACAATTAAAACCAAAACACTCCCACATGGCACTGAACTTCTTCCATATAGACATTCATCATAACCTTTGGCTGGAGTATTCCATGAGGGGCACAGCCCAAGACAGTGTCCAAAATGAGCTCCCATGCACCTCATTTGCCAAACTTCAGGGTGGCCTGGACATACTTCCTGTGAACCAGGAGTGGTCAAATAGGCCTGCCCTTAATACTGATCTGCTTCTCAAATTTGAGGCTTTCTGACTGTGGGGTTTAGATTCTTTATGTGAATTGGAGTCATGAGAAAACCCCAGCAGCTCTGCAGGGCTTTGAATAACACATTTGACCCATAGGATCCCTATTCTCACTTGATGGAGATCAGGAACCTAACAGAGGAAAGCAAGAGACTTCATCCACAATGACCGATATTTTTACCATTTTGGTTTTAGATACACACGTGGGAACTTTCTTTAGATCCATCAGGTGCTGAGAATCTAAGCCATAGCCTGACAGAGGGTCAAGAGGCTTATTCAGACACATCCCTTTCCAAAGCAATTAAGCAAAGAACCACAGGTGATGCCCATTCATTTCCAATTGAAAATGGTTTTCTTCAGGTTTCACAAAGGGGTGGCCTGAGGCAAAGACCTTCCTAAGATTCAGGGCAATAGAACAATAGGTAAGCAAAAGGTCCAAAGTAGGGTTTCTCCACTGAGACTTTCCTGGTCACACTGATATCTGCGTTTTCTGTGATGCTCGCCATTCCATTCTGCTATCCATTACATGGCCATGTCAAAGAGCTTGCAGGTGGTACATATATTGGACACAAAACCATAAGCCTATTCTGAATAGTGGCCAGAATGTGGGAAGAAAACCAAAACTTAGGAAGATAGTAGGGGTTGCTCATCTATAGGGCAAGCTGCAATCCATTCACAAATTGGGTAGGATGAATGCTGGGAAGCTTTCTACTAGATAGGACATATCCATTGTTGCATTCTCTTTCACATGTCTACAACCACGGACAGTGTTGGATACATTTACATAGAAACACTCGCCTTGTCAAATGACTTTCTAGAAACAGTCCACTCCAAACCAAACAAACCACCTTTCCTACCTATTCTCAAAACATGAGATAAAACCACAAACCCACACCCACACACAAAAAGGCACCTCCTTCCCCAAATAGGTCTCTGACGATCCAGAGTGTCTTCTGACTGGTGGGCCATTCTATGTTTCAATGAAATGGCCTGTCCCGTCTCAGATCTGGTCTCCTTGGCCATCTCTGTGAAGTTGTGAGGATCCAGTAGTGAACCACTTCCTGCTTTCTCAGGATAGGCCCCCTCTTCATAGCTCTCTTGGCATTTGGCCTTCCTCACATCTGTAGGTACCAAGAAAGATTGACTCTGTCCTTGGTAAATCAAAACAAGTGAGCCCACTGGGACTGGGACTTGGAATGGCTCTGGGTGCCTGGTTTCCTGGATTCCAAGTTCAGAGAGTTTCCTCACCAAAGAAGTGGGGTAGGTCACTTCTTTATGGAACTGAATGAGGTCACTGCCTTGACAACCACTTTGTCTTAACAGTTGCTTCCAAGGGTCCCATGAGATGGAGGCTGCCCCTACTTTCTCTGACACTTTCACAAGTTAGAATGGTATATCAAACATAGGCTCCTGGGAACAGCTCTCCACACAGGCCTGGTTTTGACCATCCTCTCTACATTAAGAAGAGAGAGGCTGATTCAGACACATCCTTTCATCCTGACATCTTTGTTTGCCATGGAAGATAACTTTTGCTCTCTCAGGTCCTTCATAGCTGCCTACGTCTTCTCCAGGGATCATTTCTGCTTGGACATTTGAGATTTTCAGCAGGTGGTAGATACCCTACATTGCTGTATTGTAAGATAAACTCTGTCCCTGCTCATCTGTAAAATTAGATTGAGTGAACAGTGTATTGTTAGGGTTAATAACATGTTCCATTTGTGTTAGGAATCATTCTGTGGGATAAATAATGGTATTTGGAACCTGGTATATTTATAAGAGTATGTAGTCGAAATATAAATATGAAAACAGAAGTCTAGGTCAGATTTGAATCCCAGAAGGGCATTGGGCCCTTGATTTAAATACTTAGCTTTGAATTAAGTCCTGCACAGTTGTTTCAGATCAATTGGTATACAATGGCATAGGACCATGTACCTTGAATGATTGAATGTTGAAGAGAACATCCATTCAAAAAGGGATAGTAGGTAGGATTAGGAAGATAGTCATTAGGTTTAGAATCAAGAGTGAGTATAGGATTTGGACTAAAATTTCTTTAGCAATAGGGTTTCAGGTAGAGAATGAATGTAAATGTCAGCACATGTGAAGAGTCAGTCACAGTGATGAACTGGGGAAAATATGTAGGAAAGCAGATATCAATAGAGACATTAGGAAATCAGGCAAAGTATAAAGTGAGTGATAGGATTAGATATTTTCAACAGGGTTGAGGTTGAATATTTAATCTTCAGGAGAAACAAATATTTAGTCACCAATAGGATTGACATTTGAGAGCATTAGTCAACCTGGACATGGATGTTTTTAGAAATACATGCTCACTTTCCATTTAGACTTTGGTACAATTATGTGTACACGGTGTCTATGAATATAGAGATAATGAATGAATAGATCATAATGTGAATATATAATATAACTGGTTTCAACTTTCAATAATGGACTGAATTGATATCTGAAAATATACAGGAAATCTTATATTGATATACAATAATTCATTCTATCCAGTTATACTTCTAATGGTAATATTAGGGTAATGAGTTTTCATGAAGAGTGTGTGAGTTTTGCTTCAAAAGTGATTATGTAAATCGAAAATAATGTGTTTGGAAAGAAATCTCATTAAAAGCCCAGTCACGAAACCTGGAGGTCTACATGTGTTTTGAAGCAGGAATTGATTGAAAATGAAACAAATTCCTATAAATTTGTGAACTTGTGGATGAAATATATATCCTATGATGTGCAAAAACTGAATAAAATAGTAATGTACCAGTGTTGAATAAAAATAAACGTCAGAATACACATCATGTCCCATAGAAATCTACTTGCATTGAAGCTAAACTGGGTCAGTTACTGTAGAATTATTAGGATTTCTATGCACCATTCACTGAAGTTAATTTTCAGTACTAGAAAACAAATATGTATTTCAGGTGGATGAATCTTTCTGAGAATAATCTTGTGAAAAGTTGATTATTAATCCACATACATGAACATGAATGAATTTAGGGAGTGTATAATAAGACAAATATATTTCATATTTTGAATAATCTGTAGAGTATATATATATATATATATATATATATATATATATATATATATACACACACACACACAAAACACACACAGACATTAAAAAGTAGCAATATATATCCCAATTGAAATTCACTATGAAATATATATTATCCACAGATCCAAAAATATTCATTTTACTGAACATGGATTTATGTATAATGTTTTGCAACTAGGAAGGTAACCCATATGTTGACTTTTCAGTTCCAAAATCGTTTAGGAGGAGGGATCTCTTCTCACAATTTTTATCTGCCAATTCAGCCAAACTCACAAGAATGTACGTGTGATACCATGTAGGATTCTATATGTGCATATAAAAATACATGTTCTGAATAGGCTACAGAGAAATGGAGACAGGAATTCACATATTTGTTAACTTTAAAAACACATTGAGAGGGTGAGGGGCAGAGCCACCGCCCATGCCTCCAAGGCAGATGGACCTCTGACCCACTCATAGAACAGGCCCAGCACCCGCAGAGTGGCAGAGCCACCGCCCACACCTGTAAGGTCGGCGGACCTGCTACTGACCTTCAGAACAAGCCCAGTGGCCTGCCGGGTTGGTAGGCACATTGCCCCTATTGTAGGAGGGGCAGACCCTCAACTGCACCTGCAAGGGAGACTTTGCAAGGATACAAGAGCAATATAAATATATGGGGGAATTTTCAATAACACAACAGTTTCAACAAGCAGAAAGAAATGCGAACAGTATGAAAAGACAAGGAAAGACAGGACCACAAGCAATGCAGCTCAACTCAAGGTTAGAAGAGGTTATATCTGCAGCATATGGAATGTCTTGAGTGGTCAACAGGTCACATGAAGCCAGGCCCATTGGGGTATACAGTATGAGGTCCATGTGTGTTTTGACTGTCAACTATGGCTGCCAAGTCTTTCAGAATAAAATCATGTGATATCTTGGCTGGATTCCCAGCACTCTGGGGAAAGCCACCCTGGGACTAGCTCTCAGTTTCCAAGGGCGACTCTCAGGCATGGCCTCCTAAAATCCTAACAAAATTCATGGCAATACTTCTCTGAGATCAGAATCAGAAATCAGTTTCAAAGGGGAATCACACCAGAGTTCAAGCCCAGGTGGACCCAGTCATCTCTTCCAACCACCACCCAAATGAACACAATTAAATCCAAAACACTCCCACATGTCACTCATCTTCTTCCATATACACACTCATCATTACCTCTGGCTGGAGGTGTCCATGAGGGGCCCAGCCCAAGACAGTGTGCAAAATAACCTCCCTTGCCCCTCATTGGCCTAAAGTCAGGGTGGCCTGGACACTCTTCCTGTGAACCAGGATGGATCAAATAGGCCTGCATTTAATACTGCTCCACTTCTCCAATTTGAGGCCTTCTGACTCTGGGGTTTAGAGTCTTTATGTGAATTGGCATCATGACAATATCCAAGCACCTATGGGCCAGGCTCTGCAGGGATTAGAAGAACTCATTTGATGCAAAGGATCCCTATTCTCACTTGATAGAAGTCAAGAACCTTACAGAGGAAGGTGAGAGACTTCATCAACAATAACTGCTCTTTTGGCCATTATGGTTTAGGATGCACACATGGGATCTTTCTTTAGATCAATCAGGTGGTGGGAATATAAGCCAAAGCCTCACACAGGGCCAAGAGGCTGACCCATCCCTTACCAAAGCAATTAAGCAAAGAGCCACAGGTGATGCCCATTCATTTTCATTTGAAAACTGTTTTCTTCAGGCTTCACAAAGTTTGGCCTGAGGCAAAGACCTACCTGACTTTCAGGACAACAGCAGGCCCAAAGCTGGGTTTCTCAATTGAGACTTTACTGGTCACACTGATATCTGAGTTTTCTGAGATACTCCCAATTAAATTCAGCTATCCAGTACATGGCCATGTCACAGAGCTTGAAGGTGGTACATATCTTGGACACAAAACCATGAGCCTATTCTGGAGAGTGGCCAGAATTCATGAAGAAAACAGGAACTTAAGAAGATAGCAGGTTTGGCCCAACCATAAGGCAAGCCACAGTCCATTATCAACTGGGCATGATGAATGCTGGGAAGCTTTCTACTAGACAGGAGACATCCATTGATGCATTCTCTTTTCTAATGTCTACAACCACGGACACAGTGAGATACACAGACATAGAAACACTAGTCTTGTCAAACGACTTACTAGACACAGTCCACTCCAAACCAAACAAACTGCCTTACCTACCTATTCTCAGAACATGAGGCAAAACCTCAAACTCACACCCACACCCACAAAGGCACCTCCTTACCCCAAGTAGAACTGTAACTATCCGGAGAGGTCTCTGACTGGTGGGCCATACTATGTTCCCACAAAATTGCCTGTCGTGTCTCAGATCTGGTCTCCTTAGACAATTTGATGAAGTTGTCATGAGCCAGCAGTGAGACACTACCTGATTTCTCAAGAAAGGCCCCTCTTGAGAGCTCTCCTGGCATGTAGTCATCCTGACATCAGTAGGTACCAAGAAAGACTGACTCTGTCTGTGGTAAATCCAAACAAGTGAGCCCACTTGGACTGGGACTGCGTCTGGCTCTGGGTGCCTGGTTTCTTGGATTCAAAGTTCAGAGAGTTCCATCACCAAGGAAATGAGGTAGGACACTTCCTTCAGGAACTGAATGAGGTCACTGCCTTGGCAACAACTTGGTTCTAACTATTGCTTCCAAGGGTCCCATGAACTGGAGGCTCCCCCTACTACCTGTGACACTTTCACAAGTTAGAATGGTATATCAACCATAAGCACCCGGGAACAGCTCTCCACACAGGCCTGGTTTTGTCCATCTTCTCTACATTAAGAAGAGAGAGGCTGATTCAGACGCATCCCTTCTTCCTGACCAGGTTGTTTACCATGGAAGTTGACTTTTGCTCTCTCAGGTCCTTCATAGCGGCCTACATCTTTTCCAAGGATCATATCTGCATGGACATTTGTGGTTCTCAGCAGGTGATAGATCCCCCACATTCCTGTATTGTAATACCAACTCTGTGCCTGCTCCTCTGTAAAGTTAGATTAAGGAAACAGTTTATGGTTAGGGTAAATAAGAGGTTCGATTTTGGTTAAGAAACAATCTGTGGGATGAATAATGATATGGGAACTTGTGATATTTATAAGAATATAGAAGGGAAATATATGTATGAAAACAGAAATCTAGGTAAGATTTGAAGCCCAGAAGGGCATTCGGCCCTTGATTGGGATACTTCGCTTTGATTTACGTTCTGTACAGATATCTCAGATAAATCGATATACAATGACATAGGACATTGTACCTTGGATGATTGAATGTAGAAGAGAACATCCAGTAAAAAAGGGATAGTCAGTAGGATTAGGAAGAGTGTCAGTAGGTTTAGGAAGAAGAATGAGTATAGAATTTGGAACAAAAGTTCTTTAGTCATAGGATTTCGCTAAGAGATTGAATGTAAGTATCAGCACATGTGAAGAGTCTGTCACAATGATGAACTGGGAAAAATATGTAGGAAAGCAGATATCAATAGAGACCTTACGAAATCAGGCAAAGTATAAAGTGAGTGATAGGATTAGACATTTTCAACAGGGTTGAGTTTGAATATATAATCTTAAAAAGAAACAAATATGTGGTCACAAATAGGATTGAAATTTGAGAGCATTAGACAACCTGGACATGGATGTTTTTATTAAACCATGTTCACTTTCCATTTAGGGTTTTGTACAATCAAAAGTGTGTAGTTTGCATTTTGTGTCCAGAATATTACTGTAATAAAATGTATATGTAGATCAGGTGATATAAGTATATCTTCCAGCATTTCTGAGAGCAATATTTTGAAGATGTATAAATTATTATTGGTGGTACAAAGAGGTGTACCCTCTGTATATATATATTGAGATAATGCATGAATAGTCAATTCTGTGAATAAATAATATAACTAGTTCCACTTTTAATAATGGATTGAATTGATATCTGAAAATATCTTAAAAATCTTATAATGATATACAATCATTCATTCCAACCACTTATACTTCTAATGTAATGTTAGGGTTATGGTTTATCATGAAGGGTGTGTGAGTTTTGCTTCAAAAGTGATTATGGAATTCGAAAATAATGTGTTTAGAAAGAAGTCTCATGAAAAAACCAGTCAAGAAACATGGAGGAATACATTTGTTCTGAATCAGGAAGTGATGGAAAGTGAAACAAATGCCTATAAATTTGCGAACTTGTGGATGAAATATATATCCTATGATGTGCATAAAGTGAAGAAATAATAATGTACCAGTGTTGAATAAAAATGAATGCCAAAATACACTTCACGTCCCGTTGGAATCTGCTTGCATTGATGTTCAACTGAGAAAGTTACTGTAGAAATATTAGGATTTGTAAGCACCAGTCTCTGAAGATAGTTGTCAGTACTAAGAAACAAATATGCAGTTCATGTGGATGAATATTTCTGAGAATAATCTTGTGAAAGTTTATTATAAATCCACATAGGGGAATATAATGAATTTTAGGAGTGAACAATAAGACACATATATTTCATATTTTGAAAAATCTGGAGACTGTATATATATATACAAACACACACAGAGACATTATAAAGCAGCAATATTATGCCAATCGAAATTCACCATGAAATATATATCATCCACTGATCCAAAAATATTCATTTTACTGAATATGGATTTATGTATAATGTTGTTCAACTAGGAAGCTCACCCATAGGTTGAATTTAAAGTTCCAAAAGCGTTTAGGAGGAGTGATCTCTTCTCACAATTTGTATCTGCCAAGTAAGCCACCTCACATGAATGTAAGTGTGGTACCAGGTATGATTCTATATGTGCATATAAAAATACATTTGCTGAATAGGCTACAAAGAAAGGGAGACAGGAATTCATATATGTGTTAACTTTAAAAACACACGGAGAACTATTTCAACAAAAAAATTGACTAGATTTATAACTCCTACCCTATATAATGCAAAAGGCAATCCAACTATACACCATGCCTCCTCTGAACTGCTTGTATTTAATTCTGTTTGGGTTATTTTTCTCCATCATATTAGGATTAGTAGTCAGAGTCTAGTAGGCTATCGGTTAGTGTCAGGGATTCAGTATTTCGAATGGAAAATTGGTAAATGAATCAAATGTGTATGTAAATATGTGCTACACAAAAAACCTTTCCACGCTCCTTGAGAACATTACCTTCGCCTCAAGTAAGACACACTTACAGGAGAAGAGTGAGAAAATCTGTGAATACATATCTGGAATGGAATATGCTCAGGAGTACACTTTAGAAGAGGTAGAGGAGTTTCCAAAAGTAAGGGACAGGGTAAATACTCCACAAACATGGAGCTCTTTGGCCTAAAGACTTCTTGAGAAACTGCCTCTGTGATTGAGCACTTGAAATATATGTAGTTGTCAGGATCTTTAGCTTCCTTTGTAGTTACATCATCAAAGCTGGGTCTGCATCTACGTGACCTGGACGACATGGTTTATTATTTTCCAATGAACATGAGGCAGCAGTGCTGAATTTTCTCTTTGTAGGTAAACTGTGGCCACTGGGGGCTAATTTTCTCCCCGTGTGGACTGTGAAGCCATATGGTCGTCCACCACTTTTCATGGTGTTTTTTGCTGCTGCACTGGAGTTTTGTATTTGCTTCATGAAATAAAAGGAGTTCAACTGGGATACAGTGCTGGAGGGAGTTCTGTCACGTGTAGTGGGTCAGGGTCTGCAGGAGAATGCACCAAGCAGGCTTCTATCCCACATAGCTTGCCCCCTTGACCATAGCAACCTGATTCTGAACATTGCCCTGAAACATCTCCATATAACAAGATGCCTTTACATATAAGGGTCTGCTGACTGCACCATGTCAGTAACATGCCTTTTGGAAGCCAATGGCAGATCCACATGGGCCCACCACAGACGTTTTATCACACACCTGCCCATCATTGCTCTAGACCCACTACTCAGGCTCCAACTTACTGGCATCTCTTTTCTACACCATTTTCATGAAACCCAGTCAATCAAGGCACTGTCTGGCATACTCATGATCAGCAACAGGACAACCAAAGGTTCTCCAGTGCTACCTGGTCATGAGAATTTCAAACATTTCATGGTATTTATCTAGCTATTTTTCAAGTATGAAGTTGGAGTCATTGTGGGCTTCAGTTCATTCAGAAACCATTAAATGATTAGGAGGCTCATTTCAATAAACGCTCTGGAGAACTCTCACAGGTAAGTCTCCCCAAAGAGTGGCCAAAAGGTCACATGAAGCCAGGCCCATTGAGGTCTACAATGTGAGGTCCATGTGTGTTTAGACTCTCAACTATTTCTGCCAAGTTTTTCAGAATAAAATCATGTGATATGCTGGCAGATATTCCCAGTGCTCTGTGGAAAGCCAACCTGGGCATAGATCTCAGATTTCAAGGGCGACTCTCATGTGTGGCCTCCTAATATCCCAACACAATTCATGGCCATGCTTCTCTGAGGTCAGTTCCAGAACGCACTCTCTAAGGGGAATCACACCAGAGTTTAAGCCCAGGTGGACCCAGTCATCTCTTCCAACTGCCACAAAAATGACCACAATTAAAACTAAAACACTCCCACATGACCCTCATCTTCTTGCATATATACACTCATCATCACCTCTGGCTGGAGGTTTCCTTGAGTGGTGCAGCTCAAGACAGTGTCCAAAATAAGCTCCCTTGCCCCTCATTTGCCTAATGTCAGGGTGGCCTGGACACCCTTCCTGTGATCCAGGAGTGATCAAATAGGCCTGCCATTAATACTGCTCTGCTTCTACAATTTGGGGCCTACTGACTGTCGGGTATATATTCTTAATGTGATTTAGTCATGATAAAACTCAAGCACCTCTGCATGGCTTTGAATATCTTATTTGACCCAAAGGATCCCTATTCTCACTTGATGGAAGTCAGGAACCTTACAAAGGAAGGCGAGAGACTTTATCCAAAATGAGTGCTCTTTTGGCAATTTTAATTTTAGATGCACACATGGGAACTTTTCTAGATCCATCAGGTGCTGAGAATCTAAGCCACATCCTCAAACAGGGCCAGAGGCTGATTGAGACACATCTGTTTCCAATGCAATTAAGCAATTAGCAACAGGTGATGGCCATTCAATTCCATTTGAAAACTGTTTTCTTCAGGCATCACAAATGGGTGGCCTGAGGCCAAGACATTCCTGACATTTGGGCAACAGAATAATAGGTAAGAAAAAGGCCAAAAGCAGGGTTTCTCCACTGAGATTTTACTTGTCACACTGATATCTGTGTTTTGTGAGATGTTCGCCATTCCCTTCAGCTATGCAGTACATGGCCATGTCACAGAGCTTGGATGTGGTACATATCATAGACACAAAACCATAAGCCTATTCTGGAGAGTGTCCAGAATTCAGGAAGAAAACAGGAACTTAGGAAGATAGCAGGTGTTACCATTCAATAAGGCAACCCACAGTCCATTCATAAATTAGGCAGGATGAATGATGGGAAGTTTTCTACTAGACAGGACACATCCAATGATGCATTCTCTTTTTTAAAGTCTAAAACAATGGAAACAGTGGGAAACACAGACTTAGAAACACTCGCCTTGTCAAACGACTTACTAGAAACAGTTTACTCCAAACCAAACAAACCGCCTTTCCTACCTATTCTCAGAACATCAGACAAAACCACAAAAACACACCCAAACCCACAAAGGCACCTCCTTCCCCCAAGTAGGTCTGTGACTTTCCGGACTGTCCTCTGACTGGTGGGCCATATTATGTTCCCACATCATGGCCTGTCCTGTCTCAGATCTGGTCTCCTTGGCCAACTCTGTGAAGTTGTCAGGAGCCAGCGGTGAGCCACTACCTACTTTCTCAGGAATGGCCTCTCTTCAGAGCTTTCCTGGCATTTGGCCATCCTCACATCAGTAGGTAATAAGAAAAACAGATTCTGTCCTTGGTAAATCCAAACAAGGGAGACCACTGGGTTGGGAGTGGGACTGCCTTTGTGTGCCTGCCTTCCTAAATCCCAAGTTCAGAGAGTTCCATTACCAAGGAAGTGAGGTAGGTCACTTCCTTCAGGAACTGAATGAGGTCACTGCCTTTTCAATGACTTTGTCCTAAGAGTTGCTTCAAAGGGTATCATTAGATGGAGGCTGCCTCTACTTCCTGTGACACTTTCACAAGTTAGAATGGTATATCAACATTAGGAACCCAGGAACAGCTCTCCACAAATGTCTGGTTTGGTCCATCTTCTCTACAAAAAGAAGAGAGAGGATGATTCAGACACAACCCTTGATCCTGACAGGGTTGTTTGCTATTGAAGATGACTTTTGCTCTTTCAGGTCCTTCATAGCTGCCTACATCTTCTCCAGATATAATTTCTGAACGGATCTTTGAGGTTCTCAGCAGGTGGAAGATCCCCTACTTTCCTGTATTATAAGACCAACTCTGTCCCTGTGCTTCAGTAAAGTTAGATTGAGGGAACAGTGTAGGGTTAAAGTTAATAACATGATAGATTTGGGTTAGGAATCATTCTGCTGGATGAATAATGGTATTGGGAACCTGCGATATTTATAAGAATATAGAGGTGAAATATATGTATGAAAACAGAAATCTATTTAAGATTTGAAGCCCAGAAGGGCATTGGGCCATTGATTGTGATACTTAGCATTGAATTATGTTCCTCATAGATGTCTCAGATAAATCGATATACAATGGCATAGGACCTTGTACCTTGGTTGATTGAATGTAGAAGATAACATCCAGTCAAAACCGATAGTCTACAGGATTAGGATGATAGTCGGTAGGATTAGGAAGAAGAGTGAGTTTAGGATTTGGACCAAAAGTTCTTTAGCAAAAGGGTTTCGGGTAGAGAATGAAGGTAAATGTCAACACATATGAAGAGTCAGTCGAATTATGACCTGGGAAAAATATATAGGAAAGCAGATATCAATAGCGACATTACGAAATCAGGCAAAGTATAAAGTGAGTGATAGGATTATTCATTTTCAACCGGGTTGAGTTTCAATATATAATCTTAGGAAGAAACAAATATGTAGTCACCAATAGCATTGACATTTGAGAGCATTAGGCAACCTGGAAATGGATGTTTTTATCAATCCATATTCACTTTCCATTTAGGCTTTGGTACAATCATAAGTGTGACCTTTGCACATTTTGTCCAGAATATTACTGTGATAAAATATATATGTAGATCAGGTGACATGAGTATTTCTTCCAACACTTCTGGGAGCAATATATTGAAGATGAATAAATTAGTGGGAGTACAAATAGGTGGACCATGTGTATATGAATATAGAGATAATGCATGAATAGAACATACTGTGAATAAATAATATAACTGGTTCCAACTTTAAATAATGGTTTGAATTGATATCTGAAAATAAACAGGAAATCTTATATTGATATACAAACATTCATTCCAACCAGATATTCATCTAATGGTAATATTTGAGTTATGGTTTATCATGAAGAGTGTGTGTGTTTTGCTTCAATACCGATTATGGAAATCAAAATAAGGTGTTTGAAACAAAATCTCATGAAAAGACCAGTCAAGAATCATGAAGGAATACATGTGTTCTGAATCAGGAAGTGATTGAAAGTGAAACAAATGCCTATAAATTTGTGAACTTGTGGATGAAATATATATCCTCTCATGTGCAATCCTGAAGAAATAGTAATGCACCAGTGTTGAATAAAAATGAACGTCAAAAGACACATCATGTCCCATAGGAATCTACTTGCATTGATGTTAATCTGGGTCAGGTACTGTAGCATTATTAGGGTTTGTATGCACCATTCACTGAAGTTAGTTTTCAGTACTAGTAAGATAATATAAATTTCAGGTGGATGAATATTTCTGAGAATAATCTAGTGAAAAGTTGATTATAAATCCACATACATGAATATGAATGAATTTAGGGAGTGTATATAAGACACATATATAAAATATTTTGAGAAATCCGGAGAATATATATATATATATATATATATATATATATATATATATATATATATACAAAACGCAAACACAGGCATTGAAAAGTAGCAATATATGTGCCAAACGAAATTCATCATGAAATATATATAGTCCACAGATGCAAAAATATTTATTTTACTCAACATGGATATGAATAATACTGTATTACTAGGAAGTTAAAACATTGGTTGAATTTTCAGTTCCAACAGCGTTTAGGAGGAGTTTTCTCTTCTCACAATTTGTATCTGCCAAGTCAGCCATCTCACAATAGTATACGTGTGATGCCAGGTAGGATTCTATATGTGCATATAAAAATACATGTGCTGAATAGGCTACAGAGAAAGGGAGACAGGAATTCACATATTTGTTAACTTTAAAAACACATGGAGATCTATTTCAATTAAAAATTAAGTACATTTATAACACCTACCCTTTATCATGCAAAAGGCAAGTTCAGCTATACACCATGCCCCCTCTCAACTGCTTGTATTTCTATTCAGCTTGGTTTATTTTTCTCCATCATATTAGGATTAGTAGTCAGAATCTAGTAGGTTTTGGGTTAGTATCAGGAATTCAGTATTTCTAATGGAAAATAAAAAAAAAATGTATTCAATGTTTATGGAAATATGTTCCACACAAAAATCTTCCCACTCTCATTCAGAGCCATGCATTGACATTACCTTCATCCCAAGAAAGACACAATTAGAGGAGAAGAGATAGAAAATCTGTGAATACATATCTGGAATGGAATATGCTCAGGAGTTCAAAACCTTGGAGTTGGTAGATGAGTTTCCAAAAGTAAGGGACAGTGTAAACACTCCACAAACATGGAGCTCTGCTGGCCTAAAGACTTCTGCAGAAAATACCTCTGAGGTTGGGCACTTGAAATATACGTTGTTTTCAGGAGCTTTAGTTTCCTTTGTAGTGAGACCATCAAAGCTAGATCTGCATCTACGTGACCTGGAGGACATGGTTTCTTATTTACCAATGAACATGAGGCAGCAGTGTTGAATTCTCTCTTCGTTGGTAAACTGTGGCAGCTGGGGCCTAAGTGTCTCCCCATTTGGACTGTGAAGCCTCTTGGTCATCCTATACTTTTCGTGGTGTTTCTTGTTGTTGCACTAGGAGTTTGGTATTTGCTCCATGAAATAAAAGGAGTTGAACTGGGACAAAGTGCTGGAGGGAGTTCTGTCACGTGTTGTGGGTCAGGGTCTGCAGGAGAATGCACTAACCAGGCTTATATCCCACAATGCTTTGCCCCTTGACCATAGCAAACTTATTCTGAACATTGCCCTGAATCCTCTCCATATAACAAGATGCCTTTTCATACAAGCGTCTGCTACCTGCACCATGTCACTCACAAGCAATTTGGTAGGCAATGGCAGATTCACATAGCCACAACACAGATGTTTTATCACACACCTGCACACCACTACTCTAGGGCCACTACTCAGCAGGCTCCAACTTACTGGCATCTCTGTGCTACATAATTTTCACCAAACCCAGACAATCAAGACACTGTCTGGTATGCTCATGATCAGCAACAGGACATCCAAAGTTTCTCCAGTGCCAACTGGTCATGGGAATTTAAAAAATTTATGATATTTATGTATCCACTTTTCAAGGTTGAAGTTGGAGTCACTGTGGGTTTCAATTCATTCAGGAAACATGAAATGCTGAGTAAGCTCATTTCAATGAAAGATCTGAAGAACTCTCACAGGCAAGGCTTCCCAAAGAGTGGCCAAAAGGTCACAAGAAGCCAGGCCTATTGAGTTCTACAATGTGAGGTGTATGTGTGTTTTGACTATAAACTATGGCTGCCAAGTCTTTCAGAATAAAATCATGTGATATGCTGGCTGAGATTTCCAGTGCTCTGTGGAAAGCCATCCTGGGCCTATATCTCAGTTTCCAAGGGCGACTCTCATGCGTGGTCTCCTAAAATTGCAACAAAATTCATGGCAGTACTTCTCTGAGGTCAGTTCCAGAACTCAGTCTCTAAGGGGAATCACACCAGAGTTCAAGCCTATGTTGACCCACACATCTCTTCCAACACCCACACAAATGACCAAATTTAAAACCAAAACACTCCAACATGACCCTCATCTTATTCCATCTAGACACTCATTTTTATCTCTGGCTGGAGTTTTCCATGAAGGACGCAGGCCAAGACAGTGTCCAAAATAAGCTCCCTTGCCCCTCATTTGCCTAAAGTCAGGGTGCCCTGGACATCCTTCTTGTAATCCAGGAGTGAACAAAAGACCTGCTGTTAATACTGCTCTGCTTCTCCAAATTGAGGACTACTGACTCTGGGGTTTAGGTTTTTTATGTGAATTGGAGTCATGAGAAAACCCAAGCACCTATGGGCTAGCCTCTGCAGGGATTTGAAGAACTAATTTGAAACAAAGGATCCCTATTCTCACTTGATGGAGGTCAGGAGCCTTACAGAGGAAGGCGAAAGACTTCATCCACAATGACTACTCTTTTGCCCATTTTGGTTTTGGATGCACACATGGGATCTTTCTTTAGATATATCAGGTGCTGAGAATCTAAGCCACAGGCTCACACAGCGCCAAGAGGCTGATTCAGACACATCCCTTTCCAATGCAATTAAGCAAAGAGCCACAGGTGAGGCCCATTAATTTCTATTTAAAAAATGTTTTCTTCAGGCTTCACAAAGCTGTGGTCTGAGGCAAAGACTTTGCTGACATACATGGGAAGAGAACAAAAGGTAAGCAAAAGGACCAAAGCAGGGTTTCTCCACTGAAACTTACTGGTCACACTGATATCTGAGTTTTCTGAGATGCTCGCCATTCCTTCAGCTATCCAGTACATGACCATGTCACAGAGCTTGGACGTAGTACATATCTTGGACACACAACCATGAGCCTATTCTGGAGAGTGGCCAGTATTCAGGAAGAAAACAGCAACTTAGGAATATAGCAGGTGTTGCCCATTGATAAGGCAAGCTGCATTGCATTCATAAATTGGGCAGGATGAATGCTGGAACGCTTTCTACTAGACAGGACACATCCATTGATGCATTCTCTTTTCTAATGTCTACAACCACGGACACATTGGGATACACAGAAATAGAAACAGTCACCTTGTCAAATCACTTATTAGAAACAGTTCACTCCAAACCACACAAACCACCTTTCCTACCTATTCTCAGAACATGAGACAAAACCACAAACACACACCCACACCCACAAAGGCACCTCTTTTCCCCAAGTAGGTTTCTGACTATCCGGTGTGTCCTCTGACTGGTGGGCCATACAATGTGTTCCCAAAATGTCCTGTCCTTTCTCAGATCTGGTCTCCTTGGTGAACTCCATGAAGTTGTCAGGAGCCAACAGTGAGCCAATACATGCTTTCTCAGGAAAGGCCACTCTTCAGAGCGTTCCTGGCATTTGGCCATGCACACATCAGTAGGTAATAAGAAAGACTGACTCTGTCCTTGGTAAATCCAAAGAAGTGAGAACACAGGGACAGGGACTGGGACTGGATTTGGGTGCCTGGCTTCCTGAATCCCAAGTTCAGAGATTTTCATCACCAAGGATGTGAGGTGAGGTCACTTCCATCAGGAACTGAATGAGGTCACTGCCTTGGCAACCATGTTGTCCTAACAGTTGCTTCCAAGGGTACCATGAAATGGAGGCTACCCCTACTTCCTGTGACACTTTCACAAGTTAGAATGGTATATCAACCATAGGCAACTGGAAACAGCTCTCCACACAGGCCTGGTTTGGTCCTTCTTCTCTACATTAAGAAGAGAGTGGCTGATTCAGACACATCCCTTCATCCTGACCAGGATGTTTGCAATGGAAGATGACTTTTGCTCTCTCAGTTCCTTCATAGTTACCCAGTTAGCCACTACTTCTTCAGGGATCATTTTTGCATGGACCTTTGAGTTTCTTGGCAGTTAGAACATCCCCTGCATTCCTGTATTGTAAGACCAACTTTGTCTCTGCTCTTCTGTAAATTTAGATTGTGGGAACAGTGTATGGTTACGTTTAATAACAGGTTTGATTTGGATTAGGAATCATTCTGCTGGATGTATAATGGTATTGGGAACCTGCAATATTTACAAGAATATACAGGTAAAATATAAGTATGAAAACAGAAATCGAGGTAAGGTTTGAAGCCCAGAAGGGCATTGGGCCCTTGATTGTGATACTTAGCTTTGTTTTATTTTCTGCACTGATGTCTCAGATAAATCGATATACAATTGCATAGGACCTTGTACCTTGGATGATTGATTGTCAAAAAGAACTTTCAGTTAAAAAGGGATAGTCGGTAGGATTAGAAAGATAGTTGGTAGGTTTAGAAAGGAGAGTGAGGATAGTATTTGGACCAAAAGTTATTTAGCTATAGGGTTTTTTGTATAGAGTGAATGTAAATGTCCACACATGTGAAGAGTCAGTCACAATGATGAACTGTTGAAAATATGTAGGAAATATATCAGATATCAATAGAGACATTAGGAAATCTGGTAAAGTATATTCGGTAGTGAGTGTTTAACAAAATAGGTACTTGTGACTCCCTGTTATCCTGTATGCTTAATAAAACACTGTTGAAATCTTGAGAACTGTTTCCTAATCTTGTTTCCCGAATGTGCTGACCCCAACTGCCAAACTGCAGAATGTACTCCCTCGCTCGTTTGCACGCAAACATCTCACTCACCCGGACCCATCAATAAACTTCCCTCCCTGCCCTCTCCAATTAAAATATATAAGCTCTGCTTAAGCTGTTCTCAGGGCTCTCTGCTCTATTCAAGTGAGCTCTGAGCCCCAGCATGCTGGACCCCCAATAAACCCTTTGCTTTTGCATGAGACAGTCTCTTGGTGGTCTCTTCCCGTGACGCTCACCCGACCTTTACATATGGATGTTCCACCGAGATCCGGCAGCGGCGGACGAGAGACCCCAACAGGCTTCTCTTGGGGTATGTAAGGTGCCTCTTTCTGGTGTCAGGTTTCAGGTTATGGCTTGGCAAAATGGCTGTCAATGAAGAGTGTGAGCTCTCTCCGATGGTGGCTGACAGACGTGTCACAGAGCCACAGGCCACGTACCTGGGGGACGCCGCTGAGGATTCTGGAATTGAGGAACAATAGTCTCTTCGAATCAGTGATATTTAGTTTCAGATTCGGTATTGCCAGCCCATCGGGTTTTGCCGGCTACTCAGTCCTGGTCTCAGTGTTGGACGTCCATTGCGTGTCTTTATTTTCTTGTCTTGTCTGTGTTGTGTGTCGTTGCTTTTACTGTTTGTGTATCTTTCGTTATGGGACAGAGCACTTCAATGCCTCTGTCCCTGACCCTTGATCACTGGACCAAAGTACACTTAAGGGCTCAGAGTCTTTCTTTTTCAGTAAAACCCTGGACCTAGCAGACTCTCTGTGACTCAGAATGGCCCACCTTTAGATTCGGATGGCCCCTAGAAGGATCTTTCTACTTCCCACTAATTTAAAAAGTAAGAGATATTGTCTTTCAGCCAGGGAAACATAGCCATCCAGATCAACAGCCATATATCTTTACTTGGAAGGACCTCTGCAAATCTCCTCCTTCATGAGTGAGGCCTTTCCTTGCCCCTGCCCCTGCTCCTACTCCTTCCCCCATGATCTCTCAAACCCTCTGCTCCTCCTCCTCCTCCACCCTGTGTTCTCCCTGAGTCAAAGATTTGACTCTACTGGACTCTCTTCCCCCTCCTTATCTCCTGCCCACATCCCCCAACTCCCAACACCCTCTAAGTGATTCCTCTGCTGCTGACTCTGCCTCTCCACCATTGGAGGAAGCTAAGCCAGCCCAGCGCCCGCCAGATAACTCCCCCGCTGCACACACAGCCCCTCCTCCGCTGGAGGAAACTGGTCCAGCTAAAGGAACTCGACGGCGGTGAATATTTGAAAATGCTGGAACTCCCGTGATGCTCCCCCTCTATCCCTACGGGCCAGTGACTGTCGACGTCCTTGGGGGAAAAATGCAAGACTATCAATATTGGCCTTTCTCCTCTTCAGACCTATATAACTGGAAAAATAACAATCCCCCTTTTACCGAGGACCCCACCCGGCTATCAGGTGTGGTTGAGTCATTGATGTTTTCACACCAGCCTAATTGGGATGACTGCCAACAACACCTAGGGACTCTCTTCATGACAGAGGAACAAAAGAGAATCCTCCTGGAAGCTAGAAAAAAATATTCTCAGACCAGATGGGTGACCGACACAACTTCCCAAAATATTCAACACAGCTTTCCCTTGAACCAACCCAACTGGGCCTCCAACACCTTTGAAGGTAGGGAGCATTTGTCCACTTATCACCGGGTTCTAATTGCGGGTATTTTAGTGGCCACTAGGTGACCAACAAATTTGGCCAAGGTAAGAGAGATTATTCAAGGGCCTGATGATTCCCCCTCTATGTGTCTAGAGAGAATTATGGAGGCATATAGGAGATATACTCCTTTCAATCCTCAGGCAGAGGATCAAAATGCATACGCATGATGGCCTTTATTGGGCAAGCTGCCCTGGATATTAAAAGAAAGTTACAATGCTTAGATGGATTACAAGATATGACTTTGAGAGATTTAGTCTGAGAAGCCAAGAAGGTATACTATAAGGTAGAAACTGAGGAAGAGTAGGGAGCAAAGGGAGGATAAAAGAAAAAGACAGAATAAGGCATTGACTAAGGTCTTGGTCTCAAAAACAAATAGGCCAGAAATAAGAAACATGGAGACAGGAAGGAATATCTGGGCCCACACTACAGGCCACCCCTGGCCTCAGATCCATGTGCCTACTGTAAAGAAAATGGACTCTGGGTCAAAGAGGGCCCTAGAAAGAGACAGCCATGCCAGCCAGCCATTCTGACTCTGGGGGATGACTAAGAACGTCGGGGTTCAGATCTCCTCACAGAGGTCAGGGTAACTTTTGAAGTAGAGGGTACCCCAGTAAACTATGAAGTAGATACAGGGGCAATATACTCAGCCCTTAAGGCCCCATTGGGCTCTCTTTCAAATAAAAGGTCTCTAATTCAAGGGGCTAATTACAGTAAATATCGAGCTTGGACAACTAAGAGGACCATGGACCAGGGGGAAAAAATATCCATCACTCCTTTTTAGTAATCCAAGAATGCCCTGCCCCATTGATGGGTAGAGATCTGCTCACCAAGCTCCGGGCCAAAATAACTTTTAACCCTGAAGGCCCCCAATTGGAATTTCTAAATCCTTCAGTAAAAACTCCTATAGTCACGGCTCTAAATATGACAGTAGAAAATGTACATCAACTCACTCACCTTGGTTCAAAGAAATTGCATTCATTCCTGAAGGATCAAGAACAGAGTTTTCCACTAACCGACTCACAGCGAAAGAAAATAACTAAACGGGTTACAAAAGCCTTTCGGGTCCATCAATTGGTTAATGCTTACCCTTCCAAGCTTCCTGCAGGAAAGCACCTACGAGGAGCCAGACCAGGACAATTCTGGGAAGTGGACTTAACTAAAATTAAGCCAGCAAGGGATGGACTGAAATATCTCCTAGTCTTTGTAGATACATTTTCAGGATGGATTGAAGCCCTCCCCAGGAAAAAAAAAAAAGAAAAAAGAAAAAAAAAAGAAACAACACAAATGGTGGTCAAATGATCCTGGAAGATATTTTTTCAAGAAACGGCCTCCCTAAAGTAATAGGGTCTGATAATGCACCGGCGTTTGTGGCTCAGGTAAGTCAGGGGTTTGCCAGGACCCTGGGGATTAATTGGAAGTTACATTGTGCTTATAGACCACCGAGTTCAGGACAGGTAGAAAGAATGAATAGAACCATTAAAGAGACCATAACAAAATTAAGCTTAGAGACCGGCATAAAAGATTGGACTATGCTCCTGCCTTATGCACTGTTTAATGCAAGAAATACTCCCTCTGTTTCTTTGTGTAACCTCACCCCCTATGAAATTCTCTATGGTGCCTCTCCTCCAGGACGGGACCGAACCCCAACTCTAAGACCTAACGATCCCTTCCACACCCCCTTGCTTGAAAGACTTAAAGTTCTTAAAAGAACTCAGGGATACCTGCGAAAACAGATGGCCACTGCCTACCAAACTGGGGACGAGGGAACTGCACATCGATATCAAGTAAGAGACTTCGTCTAGGTAACATGACATCAGGTGTCATCCCTGGAGCCCCGCTGGAAAGAACCATAGCAGGTGCTACTTATAACACCTACAGCAGTAAAGGTAGACAGAATCTCTTCCTGTATCCATATCTCTCATCTTAAGCCTGCGGCCTGTCCAGACTCTGGCTGGAAACTGGAAAAGACTGGTAACACTTTCAAATTGTGTATTCGCCATGTGGATAAGGCTATAGACTCTCCCCTTCACCACCAGTAGTACTAACCCTCATCAGCCCGTTCAGCAGCGATGGCTGATCACAATCCTACTGGAAAAGAAGTATGGTCTATCTTGCATACAGCCCATTTAGGGACCTGGTGGCCATCTCTCCCCCCAGATATTTGTCAGCTGGGTATAGGTCTTTCCTATTGGGATATCCCTGATGAAGAGGATCCCACTAAAATTCCATTAAATCCCTTCTACACAATAGATAATGGAAACAATCATTATGGATGTAGCGACATGTGAGCCAGATGCAGGTTGGCTTGCCTAGATTACTGTTTGCCCGGCGGTCTATCAAAGACACAAAACTCACGGCTGTGTTGGGGGATAGCCGACTTCTTCTGTAAGTCATGGGGATGTGAGCATACAGGAAGTGCCTGATGGAACCCAAACTCCTAATCAATTTCTGTACAAAGCATTGGCCATATTACCAATTAGATAACCAAAACCGATGGCCCACAGAGGGGTCTCTTGATCCTCAAATCTGCATGACCTTTTTAACTTCTGCAAATCATCAAAAAGGTGAAAGGTGATTCCCCTATGTGGAGGCTTTTCCCTCCTTTGCTCACATCCTGAACTATGCTTCTCCAATAGATCCTCACACACAGCCTTCTGCTCCAGACCTGCAGCGGTCACTCCCACCTCAGCAACATGATTTCTCCCCTCCAATTTCTAGATCAAAAACCCAAACCTCCGCCAATTCTCAGACCATTACTCTCTTGCTGAGGTAGCAGGTACATAGGTACCCCTCCACCCACTCACTAATCTCTTCTCCTGTCAGAGCCCGCACCGGGTCCCAGCAGGTCCTCTTACCAGTTAACCCAAAGCTCAAACCAGCTGAGGAGAGCCCTTAGACCCCTATCCAAAATGAAATGAAAATGGCCTTTAAAATTTCTTTGTCATCACTGAAAACAGGTTACTAAGAATTTAAAGTCCCTCACAGTTTTTTAGGGATACTAACTCCCGTCTTCCCCTTTGCTCTACCTGTTCTACTGCTCAACTTTTTGTTTCTAGAAAAATCCCAGACCCCTTTCCCATTATTCTTTTACATCTCTCCTACCTCATTCAGATCAATGGAGCTGCTCACAGCCACACCTTCCCCGTCTTCCCCCTCTGTACCAGGCCCTCAGAAAAGTCTTATCTGACCTTCTCCAGAAGTCTTCACCATGGCTGACTTTAGGGCTTTCAGCAAAAGAGTCCCTATAAAAGAGTTCAGAGTAGATAAACTTCCTCTTTTAGTGTTGCCCTCTTCTACTTGGCCACTGGCTAAAACAATCAGCACTCCTACGCTAGACACCTCATTACTAGTTTTTCACAAAATATGTGAACAAGGCCTCTGGCCTTGAGCTGGGGCTTCACAGAGATGGCTAGATTTTTATGATAAAGATGTTACCAACTGGGCTCCATGGTAACAGCTGGCAGGGGGAAAATATAAAGGGAAGAAAAAGCTCTCCATCACCCAGGTGTCCTTGAAAAGTTAACTTGCCCAGAACAGAGGAAAAAGCAGGAAAAAAACTGCCTTTTGTGAACTTCTGCAGACTGTGAACTTCTGAGTCCCTTCCCTTACATGTTGGGTACAAAATTCTGATACTACCGAAACTTGGGTTTCAGGGGATTAGTTGATTACAACAGAAGTAATGCCCTCTGAAACCGTCTGCAACAAACAGAACTGTCTCCCTGTCTTTGGTACTATCTTAGGTGCCTTGCCTTGTCCGTGCCTAAAACAGTATAATTCTATATACTTAAACATTGTTTATGTTTTCATCAAATGGTCAACAGCTGGGATTAATTGTGTAATGGTGCAGATGTTTCCCAGAGTGCTTTATTATGATGCAGGCTCATTTGAAGATCAAATAGGTGGCCATAAAACCCGGTTCCACTGGGAACATATATCCCTCACTTTAGCCATCCTATTAGGAATAGGAGTTGCTGCAGGGGTGGGCACAAGAACTACTGCCTTGGTCCATGAGACACATCAAATGACCCAATAAGAAGCAACAATACACCAAAACTTAAAGATATTAGAAACCTCTATCACAGCTTTTCAGGAATTTTTAACCTCTCTCTCTGAAGTTGTTTTACAGAACAGTCGAGTGTTGATCCTCCTCTTCATGAGAGAAGGGGTCCTTTGTTCTGCATCGATGGAAGAATGTTGTGTTTATGGTGACCATAGTGGAGTTGTTAAAAAATCTATGAGTAAATTAAAAAATGCCTTGAAGAGTGTCAACGAGAGAGGGAGGCCCATAAAGGGTGGTTTGAGTCTTGGTTCACACAGTCCCCTCGTTAACTATGAATTTATCAACCCTGGCCAGTCCAATAATAATCCTCATATTATTGCTAACTATAAAATCCTGTTTGCTAAACCGTGTAATTTCTTTTCTCCAAGCTCAAATTGGACAAGTTGAACTTATGGTAATACCCAACTAGCAGACATAGAATGTGACACCCGGCAATGATCACTTTTATGATTAAAAGTAGCCAGAAGAAGAATTGGGGGATGAAAGGTTAATAAAATAGGCACTTGTTACTTCCTTTTTTTCTGTACGCTTAACAAAACACTGTTGAATTCTTGAGAAATGTTTGCTAATCTTGTTCCCATAATGTGCTGTCCCCAACTGACAAACTGCAGAATGTACTCCCTCACCCGGTTGCACGCAAACTGCCCACTTGCCCTGACCCATCAATAAACTTCCCTCCGTGCCATCACAAAGGAAAGTATATAAGCTCTGCTTAAGCTTTTCTCAGGGCTCTCTACTCTATTCAAGTGAGCTCTGAGTACCAGCATGCTGGACCCCCAATAAACCCTTTGCTGTTTCATGAGATAGTCTCTTGGTGGACTCTTCCTCCAACGCTCGCCTGACCTTTACTTGGATGATTGAATGTTGAAGAGAACATCCATTCAAAAAGGGATAGTCAGTAGGATTAGAAATATAGCTGGTAGGATTAGGACGAAGAGTGAGTATAGGATGAACTCGAGAAAATACGTAGGAAAGCAGATATCAATAGAGACATTATGAAATCAGGCAATGTATAAAGTGAGTGATAGGATTAGACATTATCAACAGTGTTGAGTTTCAATATATAAACTTAGGAAGAAACAAATATGTACTAACCAATATCATTGACATTTGAGAGCAATAGGCAACCTGGACATGAATGTTTTTAGTAATCCAGGATTGCTTTCCATTTAGGCTTTGGTACAATCATAAGTGTGACCTTTGCATTTTGTGATCTGAATATTACTGGGATAAAATGTATATGTAGATCAGGTGACATGAGTATTTCTTCTAACATTTTGGGAGCAATATTTTGAAGACGTATAAATTAGTATTGGGGGTACAAAAGTTGTACCCTGTGTCTATGAATATAGAAGTAATGCATGAATTGACAATACTGTGAATAAATAATATAACTGTTTCAACTTTAAATAATGGATTGAATTGATATCTGAAAATATATAAGAAATCTTATATTGATATACAATCATTCATTCCATCGAGTTATACATCAAATGGTAATATTAGGGTTATGTTTTATCATGAAGGGTGTGTGAGTTTTGCTTCAAAAGTGATTATGGAAATGGAAAATAATGTATTTGGAATGAAGTCTCATGAAAAGACGAGTCAAGAAACATAGAGGAATACATGTGTTCTGAAGCAGGAAGTGATTGTAAGTATAACAAAAGCCTATAAATTTACTAACTTGTGGATGAAATATATATCCTATGATGTGCAAAAACCGAAGAAATAGTATGTAACAGTGTTTAATTAAAATGAACGTCAAAATACACATCATGTCCCATTGGAATCTACTTGCATTGATGTTAAACTGGGTCAGTTACTGTAGAAACAATAGGATTTGTAAGGACCATTTAATAAAGTTAGTTTTCAGTACTAGGAAACAAAAATATATTCCAGGTGGATGAATATATCTGAGCATAAACTTGTGAAAATTTGATTATAAATCCACATTAATTAACATGAATGAATTTAGGGAGTGTATATATGACACAAATATTACATATTTTGAAAAGTCAGGAGAGTGTATATATATATATATATATATATATATATACAAAAAACACACACAGACACATTAAAAAGTAGCAATATATATGCCAAACAAAATTCATCATGAAATATACATAATCCACAGGTTCAAATATATTCATTTTACTGAACATGGATTTATGTATAATGTTGTTCAACTAGGAAGCTCACCCATAGGTTGAATTTTCAGTTCCAAAAGCATTTAGGAGGAGTGATCTCTTCTCAGAATTTCTTTCTGCCAAGTCAGCCACTTCACAAAAATGTATGAGTGATACTAAGTAGGATTCTATTTGTGCATATAAAAATACATGTGCTGAATAGGCTCCAGAGAAATGGAGACAGGAATTCACACATAAGTGAACTTTAAAATCAATGGAGAACTATTTCAATTAAAAATTCACTAGATTTGTATCACCTACGAAAAATCATGCAAAAAGGCAGTCCAACTATACATGATGCCTCCCCTGAACTGCTTGTATTTCTCTAGTGTTTGGGATATTTGCCTCCATCATATTAGGATTAGTATTCAGAGTCTAGAAGGGTGTGGGTTAGTGTCAGGGATTCAGTATTTCGTATGAAAAATAGGAAAATGAATTCAATGTGTATGCAAATATGTGCTACACAAAATCTTCCCACTCTCATCCAGAACAATGCCTAGACATCACCTTCGCCCCAAGTAAGACACAATTAGAGGAGAATAGTTAGAAAATCTTTGAATACATATCTGCAATGGAAAATTATCAGGAGTTCACAACCTTGGATATGGTAGAGGAATTTCCAAAAGTAAGAGACAGGGTAAACCACTCCACAAACATGGACCTTTGCCTGCCTAAAGACTTCTTGATAAACTGCCTCTAAGGATGGGCACTTGAAATATATGTTGTTGTCAGGAGCTTTAGCTTCCTTTCTAGTGAGACCATCAAAGCTAGGTCTGATTCTCTGTGACCTGGAGGATATGCTTTCTTATTTTCCAATGAACATGAGGCAGTAGTGCTGAATTCTCTCTTTGTAGGCAAATTGTTGCCACGGGGGCTAAGTGTATCCACATGTTGACTGTGAGTCCATTTGGTCATCCTCCACATTTCGTGGTGTTTCTTGGTGCTGCACTGGGAATTTGGTAATTGCTTCACGGAATACAAGGAGCTCAACTGGGAATCAGAGCTGGAGGGAGTTCTGTCAGGTATGGTGGGTCAGGATCTGCAGGAGAATGCACCAACCAGGCTTCTATCCCACATAGTTTGCCCCCTTGACCATAATAACCTGATTGTGAACATTTCGGTTAAACCTCTCCTTATAAAAAGATGCCTTTACATATAAGAGTCTGCAGGATGCACCATGTCAGCCACAAGCCATTTGGAAGTCAAAGGCAGATCCACAAGGCCCCAGGACAGAAATTTTATCACAAAACTGCACACCACTGCTCTTGGTCAACTACTCAGTAGGCTCCAACTTACTGGCATCTCTGTTCTACACCATTTTCATGAAACCCAGTCAATCAAGGCATTGTCTGGTACACTCAGGATCAGCAACAGTACATCCAAAGGTTCTCCTGTACCACCTGGTCAAGGGAATTTCAAAAATGTCATGGTATTTATCTAGCCATTTTTCAAGGATGATATTGGAGGCACTGTGAGTTCCAATTATTTTAGGAACCATTCAATGGTGAGGAAGCTCATTTCAATGAATGCTCTGGAGAACTCTCACAGGCAAGTCATCCAAAAAAGTGGCAAAATGGTCACGTGAATCCAGGCCCATTGAGGTCTACAAAGTGAGGTCCATATTTGTTTTGACTCTCAACTATGTCTGCCAAGACTTTCAGAAAAAAATCATGTGATATCCTGGCTGAGATTCCCAGTGCTGTGTGGAAAGCCCTGAGCCTAGATCTCAGTTTCCAATGGCGACTCTCATGCGTGGCCTCCTAAAATCCCAACGCAATTCATGGCAATACTTGTATGAGTTCAGTTCCAGAACTCAGTCTCTTAGGGGAAACACACCAGAGTTCCAGCTGAGGTGGACCAAGTAATCTCTTCCAACCACAATTAAAACCAAAACACTCCCACATGGCCCACATCTTCTTCCATTGAGACACTCATCAAAACCTCTGGCTGAAGGTTTACATGATGGGTGCAGCCCAAGACAGTGTCTAAAATATGCTCCCTTGCCCCTCTTTTGCCTAAAGTAAGGGTGGACTGGACCCCTTTCCTCTGAACCTGGAGTGATCAAATAAGCCTGCCGTTAATACTGCTCTGATTCTCCAATTTGAGGCCTACTGACTGTCAGGTATAGATTCTTTATGTGATTTGGAGTAATGAGGAAACACAAGCACCTATTGTCTACCCTCTGCAGGCCTTTGAAGAACTCATTTAAACCAAAGGATCCCTATTCTCACTTGATGGAGGTCAGGAACCTAACAGAGAAAGGCAAGAGACTTCTTCCAGAATGACTGATATTTTTACATTTCGGTTTTCGATACACACATGGGAACGTACTTTAGATCCATCAGGTGCTGAGAATCTAACTCATAGCCTGACACAGGGACAAGAGGCTTATTCAGACACATCCCTTTCCAAAGCAATTAACCAAAGAGCTACAGGTGATGCCCATTAATTTCCATTTGAAAACTGTTTTCTTCAGGCTTCAAAAAGGGGTGGCCTGAGGCAAGAAACTTTCTTACACTCAGGGCAACAGAACAATAGGTAAGCAAAAGGCCCAAAGCAGGGTTTCTCCACTGAGACTTTCCTGGTCACATTGATATCTTCATTGTCTGCGATGCTCGCCACTCCATTCTGCTATCCAGTACATGGCCATGTCACAGAGCTTGGAGGTGGCACATATCTTGGACACAAAAACATGAGCCTATTCTGGATAGTGGCCAGAATTCGGGAAGAAAACAGGAACATAGGAGGATAGTAGGGGTTGCTCATCCATAAGTCAAGCTACAATCCACTCATAAATTGGGTAGGATGAATGCTGGGAAGCTTTCTACTAGACAGGACGTATTCATTGATGTATTCTCTTTTCTCATGTCTACAAACACGGACACAGTGGGATACACAGACACTAGCCTTGTCAAACGGCTTTCTAGAAGTACTCCACTCCATACCAAACAAACTGCCTTTCCTACCTATTCTGAGAACATGAATAAAAACCACAAACTTACACCAACAACCACAAAGGCACTTCCTACCCCCAATAAGTCTTTGACTACCCAGAGTGTCCTCGGACTGGTCGACCATAGTATGTTACCCTGAATTGGCCTGTCCTGTCTCAGATCTGGTCTCCTCGGCCAACTCTGTGAAGTTGTCAGGAACCAACTGTGAGCGACTACCTGCTTTCTTAGGAAAGGTCCCTCTACAGAGCTCTCCTGGCATTTGTCCATCTTCACATCAGTAGATACCAAAAAAGACTGTCTGTCCTTGGTAAATCGAAACAAGTTATCCCACTGGGACAGCGACTGCGACTATCTCTGGGTGCCTGGCTTCCTGGATCCCAAGTTCAGAGAGTTCCATCACCAAGTAAGTGAGGTGAAGTCACTTTCTTCAAAAATGAATGAGGTCACTGCCCTGGCAACCACTTTGTTCTAACAGTTGCTTCAAATGGTCCCATGAGATGGAGGGTGCTCCTACTTCCTGTGACACTTTCACAAGTCAGAATGGTATATCAACCATAGTCAACGGGGAACTTCTCTCCACACAGGCCTGCTTTGGTCCATCTTCTCTACATTAAGAAGAGAGAGGCTGATTCAGACACATCCTTTCATCCTCTCCAGGTTGTTTGCCATGTAAAATAAGTTTTGCTCTCTCAGGTCCTTCATAGCTGCCTACAACTTTTCCAAGGATCATATCTGCATGGAACTCTGAGGTTCTCAGCAGGTGGAAGATCACCTACATTCCTCTATTGTAAGACCAACTCTGTCCATGCTCTTCTGTAGTTAGATTGAGGGAAGAGTGTATGCTTAGGATTAACAACAGGTTCGATTTGGGTTAGAAATAATTTGGGGGATGAATAATGGTATTTGGAACCTGCAATATTTAAAAGAATATACAGGTGAAATGTAAGTATGAAAACCGAAATGTATGTAAGATTTGAAGCCCGGACAGCTATTGAGCCCTTGATTGGGATACTTAGCTTTGAATTATGTTCTGCACAGATGTCTCTGATAAATCGATATACAATGGCATAGGACCTTGTGCCTTGGATGACTGAATGTGGAAGACAACATCCAGTCAAAAAGTGAGAGTCGGTAGGATTAGGAAGATAGTCGGAAGGTTTAGAAAGAAGAGTGAATATAGGATCTGGACCAAAAGTTCTTCAGCAATAGGGTTTTGGGTAGAGAGTGAATGTAAATATCAGCACATGTGAAGAGTCAGTCACATTGATGAACTGGGGAAAATATGTAGCAAAGCAGATATCAATAGAGACATTAGGAAATCAGACAAATTATAAAGTGAGTAATAGGATTAAACATTTTCACAGGGTTGAGGTTGAATATATAATCTAAGGAAGAAACAAACATGTAGTCACCAATAGGATTGACATTTGAGAGCATTAAGTAACCTGGACATGGATGTTTTTAGTAATTTATGCTCACTTTCCATTTAGGCTTTGTTACAATCATCAGTGTGATCTTTGCATTTTGTGTCCAGAATATCACTGCGATAAAATGTATATGTAGATCAGGTGACGTGAGTATTTCTTCCACCATTTCTGGGAGCAATATTTTGAACATGTATCAATTAGTATTGGGAGTACAAATAGGTGTACTTTGTGTACTTCTAATGGTAACATTAGGGTTACGGTTTATCATGAAGTGTGTGTGAGTTTTGCTTCAAAAATGATTAAAGAATCGAAAATTATATGTTTAGAAAGAAGTCTAGTGAAAAGACCACTAAATAATCATAAAGGAATACATGTTTTCTGAAAGAGGAAGTGATTGAAAGTGAACCAAATGCCTATAAATTTGTGAACTTGTGGATGAAAGGATATATCCTATGATGTCCATAAACTGAAGAAAAAGTAATGTACCAGTGTTGAATAAAAACAAACTTCAAAATACATATCATGTCCCATAGGAATCTAACTGCATTGATGTTAATCCTGGTCAGTTACTACAGAAATATAAAGATATATAAGGACCATTCACTGAAGTTAGTTTTCAGTACTAGGAAACAAATATGTATTTCAGGTGGTTGAATATTTCTGAGAATAATCTTGTGAAATGTGAAATGTTGATTATAAATCCACATACACGAACTAGAATGAATTTACAGAGTGTATAATAAGACACATATATTTCATATTTTGGAAAATCTGGAGAGTATATATATATATATATATATATATATATATATATATATATACACACACACACACACACACACACACACACATTAAAATGTAGCAATATATATGCCAATCGAAATTTATCATGAAATATATATCATCCACATACCTAAAAATATTAATTTTACTGAACATGGATTTATGTTTAATGTTGTTCACTAGGAAGCTCACCCATAGGTTGAATTTTCAGTTCCATCAGTATTTAGGGGCAGTGATGTATTCTCATAATTTGTAAATTCCAAAGTCAGTTTGCTCACAAGAATGTACGTGTGATACCAGGTAGAAGTCTATATATGCATAAAAATATACATGTTCTGAATAGGCTACACAGAAAAGGAGACAGGAATTTACATATGTGTTAACTTTAAAAACTCATGGAGAAATATTCCAATGAAAGGTTGACAAGAATGATAACACATACCCTTGATAAAGCAGAAGGAAAATCCAAGTATACACCATGCCTCCTATGAAAGGCCTGTATTTCTATCCTGTTAGGTTTCTTTTTCTCCATCATTTTAGGATAAGTAGTCAGAGTCTATTAGGGTATGGGTTAGTGTCAGGGATTCAGTATTTCAAATGGTAAATAGGATAATGAATCCAATGTGTATGCAAATATGTGCTACACAATAAACTTCCAACTCTCATCCAGAACAATGCCTTGACATTACCTTTGGCCCAGTGAGACACAATTAGAGGGGAAGAGTTTGAAAATCTGTGAATACAAATCTGGAATGGAAAATGCTCAGTAGTTCCCAACCTGGGAGCTGGTAGAGGAGTTTCCAAAAGTACGGGACAGTGAAAACACTACACAACCATGGAGCTCTGCTGGCCAAAAGAATTCTGGAGAAACTGCCTCTGAGGTGTGGCACTTGAAATATATGTTGTTGTCAGGAGCTTTATCTTCATTTGTCATGAAACCATCAAAGCTGGGTCTGCATCTATGTTACCTGGAGAACATGGTTTCTTATTTTCCAATGATCATGAGGCAGCGGTGCTGAATTCTCTCTTTGTAGGTAAATTGAGGCCACTGGGCCGAAGTGTCTCCCATGTGGACTGTGAAGCCATTTGGTCATCCTCCAATTTTCGTGGTGTTTCTTGCTGCTGCACTGGGAGATTGGTATTTGCTTCACGAAATACAAGGAGTTCAACTGGGACACAGTGTTGGAGGGAGTTTTGTGACATGTGGTGGTTCAGAGTCTGCAGGAGAACGCACCAACCATGCTTCTATCCCATATGCTTGACCCCTTGACGATAGCAAACTGATTCTAAACATTGCCCTGAAACCTCTCCATATAACAAGACGCCTTTACATATAAGGGTCTGCTTGGTGCACCATATCAGCTAAAAGCCATTTGGAAGTCAATGGCAGATCCACATGGCACCACCACAAATATTTTATCACACACCTGCACATCACTGCTCTGGGCCAACTACTCTGCAGTTTTCAACTAACCGGCATCTCAGTTCTACACCATTTTCATTATACCCATCAGTCAAGGCACTGTCTGGTATAATAATGATCAGCAACAGGACATCCAAATGTTCTTCATTGCCACCTCGTCATACGAATTTCAAAAATTTCATGGTATTCATCTATCCATTTTACAAGGTTGAAGTTGGAGCCATTGTGGCTTACAATTCATTCAGGAACCATTAAATGGTGAGGAAGCTCATTTCAATGAAAGCTCTGGTACAATCATAAGTGTAAACTTTGCTTTTTGTGTCCAGAATATTACTGTGATAAAATGTATAAAGAGATCAGGTGACATGAGTATTTCTTCCACCATTTCTTTGAGCAATATTTTGAAGACGTATAAATTAGTATTGGGGGTACAATAGGTGTACGCTGTGTCTTTGGATATAGAGATAATGCATGAATAGACCATACTGAGAATAAATAATATAACTGGTTCCAATTTTAAATAATTTTTTGAATTGATACATGAAAATATACAGAAAATCTTATATTGATATACAATCATTCATTCCAACCAGTTCCACATTTAATGGTAATATTAGGGTTATGGTTTATCGTGAACAGTGTGTGAGTTTTGCTTCAAAAGTGATTATGGAAATCAATAATAATGTGTTTGGCAAGAAGTCTCATGAAAAGACCAGTCAAGAGACCTGGAGGAATACATGTGTTCTGAAGAAGGAATTGATTGAACGTGAAACAAATGCCTGTAAATTTGTGAAATCGTGGATGAAATATATATACTATGATATATATATATATATATATATATATATATATATATATATATATATATATATATATATATATATATAAAACATAGGTGAAATATATGTATGAAAACAGAAATCTAAATAAGATTTGAATCCCAGAAGGGCATTGGGCCCCTGATTGATATCCACATCTTTGAATTACTTTCTGCAAAGTTGTCTTAGATAAATCCATATACAGGGGCATAGGACCTTGTACCTTGGATGATTGAATGTAGAAGAGAACATCCAGTAAAAAAGGGATAGTCAGTAGTGAAAGCTTAATAAAATAGGTACTTGTCACTTCCTGTTTTTCTGTATGCTTAACAAAACACTTTTGAAATTTTGAGAATATTTGCTAATCTTGATCCCAGAATGTGCCGTTCCCTACTGCCAAACTGCAGAATGTACTCCCTCACCTGGTTGCACGCAAACCGCCCAGTCGCCCAGACTCATCAATAAACTTCCCTCTCTGCCCTCTCCAAGGAAAGTATATAAGCTCTACTTAAGCTGTTCTCAGGGCTCTCTGCTCTGTTCAAGTGAGTTCTGAGCTCAAACATGCTGGACCCCCAGTAAATCCTTTGCTGATGCATGATAAAGTCTCTTGGTTGTCCCTTCTTCTGACGCTAGCCCGACCTTTACATATGGAGGTTCCACCTAGATCGAGCAGTTGTGGACGAGAGATCCCAAAGGACCCCTCTCAGGTAAGTAAGGCGCCTCTTTCTGGTTTCAGGTTTCAGGTTAGGGCTTGTCAATGAAGAGTGTGAGCTCTCTCTGACGATGCCTGACAGTCATGTTACAAAACTCAAGCCATGTCTCTGGAGGACACCACAGAGGACTCCGGAAATTGAGGAACAATAGTCTCCTCGACTCAGTGATATTTTGATTCGGATTCGGTATTGCCAGCCCATCGGGTTTTGCTGGCAACTCAGTCCTGGTCTCAGTGTTGGACGTCCATTGCCTGTCTTTATTGTCTTGTCTTGTCTGTGTCCTGTGTCGTTGCTTTCACTGTTTGTGTATCTTTCATTATGGGACAGCGCACTTCAATGCCTTTTTCCCTGACCCTTGATCACTGCACCAAAGTCCGCTTAAGGGCTCAGAATCTTTCTTTTTCAGTTAAGTGCCGGATGTTGCAGATTCTCTGTACCTCAGAATGGCCAACATTTGGAGTTGAATGGCCCCTAGAAGGATCTTTCTACTTCCCACTAATTTAAAAAGTCAGAGATATTGGCTTTTAGCCAGGGCCACATAGCCATCTGGATCAACAGCCATGTATCTTAACTCAGCAGGACCTCTGCAAAGCTCCTCCTCCATTGGTGAAGCCTATCCTTGCCGCTGCCCCTGCTCCAACTTCTTCCCCCAGGAACTCTCAAACACTCTTCTTCTTCTTCTCCTCCACCCTCTGTTCTCCCTGAGTCACCAGATTTTACTCTACTGGACTCTCCTCCCCCTCCTTATCCCCTGCCCGTGTTCCCCAGCCCCCAACACACTCTAAGTGATTCCCCTGCTGCTGACTCAGCCTCTCGTCCATTGCAGGAAGCTAAGCCGGCCCAGCGCCCTACAGATAATTTCCCTGTGGCACACACAGCACCTTCTTCCATTGAGGAAGCTGGCCCAGCTAAAGGAATGCGCTGGCGGCAAAAGATTGAAAACCCTGGAACTCTCGGGATGCTCCCCCTCCTTCCCTAGAGGCCAATGGTTATCGATGGCCATGGGGGAAAAATGCAAGCCTACCAGTATTGGCCTCTCTCCAGACCTATATAACTTAAAAAATTACAATCCCCCTTTTCCGAGGACCCAACACAGCTCTCAGGTGTGGTTGAGTCATTAATGTTTTCACAACAGCCTACTTCAGAAGACTGCCAACAACTCCTAGGAACTCTCTTCATGACAGAGGAACAAAAGGGAATCCTCCAGGAACCTAGAAAAAAATATCCTCGGACCAGATGTTCATCCGACACAACTACCCAACATAATCAAAGCCGGCTTTCCCTTTAACCGACCCAACTGTGACCCCAACACCTTTGAAAGTAGGGAGCTTCTGTCCACTTATAGCTGGGCTCTAATACTGGGTCTCCAAACAGCCGCTAGTGACCAACTAATTTGGCCAAGGTAAGAGAGATTATTCAAGGGCCAGATGAATCTCCCTCTATGTTTCTAGAGAGAATTATGGAGTCATATAGGAGATATATTCCTTTCGATCCTCAGGCAGAGAATCAGAAGGCATCTGTCATGATGGGCAAACTGCAATCGATATTAAAACAAATTTACAAAGCTTAGATTGATTACAAGATATCACTTTGAGAGATTTCGTCAGAGAATCTGAGAAGATATACTATAAGAGAGAAACTGAGGAAGAGAAGGGAGCAAAGTGAGGTTAATGAAGCAAAAGGCAGACTAAGGTGTTGACTAAGGTCCTGGTCACAACAACAAATAGGCCAGAAATTAAGAAACAGGGAGACAAGAAGGGATAAGTTGGCCCACGACAGAGGCCACCCCTGGCCTCAGATCAATGTGCCTACTCTAAAGAAAAAGGACACTGGGTCAAAATTGCCTTAGAAAGTGACATCCAGGCCAGCCAGCCATTCTGACTCTGGAGGATGACTAAGAAAGTCGGGTTTCATATCCCTTCCCCGAGCTCAGGGAAACTTTTGAAGTGGAGGAGACCCCAGTAAACTGGATACAGGGGCAATATACTCAGCCCTTAAAGCCACAATAGGCGCTCTATCTAATAAAAGGTCTCTAGTTCAAAAAACTAATGGCAGTAAATATCGGACTTGGACAACTAAGAGGACCATTGACTTGGGGAAAGGAAAAATCCATCATTTCTCCCTAGTAATCCCAGAATGCCTGGCCCCATTGATGGGCAGAGATCTGCTCACCAAGCTCTGGGCCAAAATAACTTTTAACCCTGAAGGCCCCCAAGTGGAATTTCTAAATCCTTCAGTAGAAATTCCAAGAGTCACGGCTCTAACTATGTCAGTAGAAAATGTACATCAACTCACTCACCATGGTTCAAAGAATCTGCAGGCATTCCTGAAGGATCAAGAACAGAGTTTTCCACTAACCGACTCACAGTGAAGGAAATAACTGAATGGGTAACAAAAGCCTGTCGGGTCCATCAATTAGTTAATGCTTACCCTTCCAAGCTTCCTGCAGGAAAGCACCTACGAGGTACCAAACCAGGACAATTCTGGGAAGTGAACTTTACTTAAATTAAGCCAGCAAGGTATAGACTTAAATATCTCCTAGTCTTTGTAGGTACATTTTAAGGATGGATTGAAGCCTTCCCCTCAAAAATAAAAGAAAAAAGAAAAGAAAAGAAATAGCGCAAATTTTGGTCAAGAAGATCCTAGGAGATATTTTTCCAAGATATGGCCTGCCTAAGTTAAAAGGGTCTCATACTGGACCAGCGTTCGTGGGCCAGATAAGTAAGGGGTTAGCCAAGACCCTGGGGATTAATTGGAAGTTACATTGTGCTTATATTCCCCAGAGTTTAGGACAGGTGGAAAGAATGAATATAACCATTAAACAGACCTTAAAAAATTAAGCTTAGAGACCGGAATAAAAGATTGTACTATGCTACTGCCTTATGCACTTTTTCATGAAGGAAATACTCACTCTGTTTTTTGTGTAACCTCACCCCCTATGAAATTCTCTATGGTGCCCCTCCTCCAGGAAGGGACCTAACCCCAACTCTAAGACCTAACGATCCCTTTCACACCCCTTGCTTGACAGATTTAAAGCTCTTGAAAGAACTCAGGGATACCTGTGAAAACGGCTGGCCACTGCCTACCAACCTGGGGACAAGGGGACTCCACATCGATATCAAGTAAGAGACTTTGTCTACATAAGATGACATCAGGTGTCATCCCTGGAACCCCACTGGAAAGGACCATACCAGGTGGTACTTATAACACCTACAGAAATAACAAAAAGAAAAAAAAAATTGAAAATAAAGAAAGGAAGAAATTTAAAAAAATAATAATGATAATAAAAAAATGAAAATTAAAATTTAAAGAAATAATACTACTAATAATAAAATAAAAAAATTGAAAACATAAAATAAGTTAAAGAACAACTACACCAACAAAAAATAAAAATGAAAGAAAAAGAAAAAAAAAAACATAAATGCAGTCATAGATTTCGATTAACTTCTCTTAAAGTAGGTGTTGCTGTGCCCACTGGGCCAAGCTTCTCCTCTCAAATGTGGGAACCATTAACTGTGCAGCAGCTCTAAGTCCCAGACTGGGTGGGTCTCCAATCCTGAGTGCCTAGGGCCTTCTCTTGTGTTTCCTCAAACCAGGCCCCGCTCACCACAATACTGGCTACACGCCAGTTCTGCTGCTCCTGGGAGCCCTGTTTTCATGAATACCTGGGCACACTCTCCCTGTTTGCCTCCCTCAGCCCCTAAGTTTGTAGAGCTTGGGGCTGAGAACCCTCAGCAAATTTGCTTGCTCTCCAGGAGCCATGCCCCTGGTAGCTGGTGCAAGAGACCTCAGTTGTCTGCACTGGTGGGAGCGGTAGCCGAGAGCTCCTGAACGCAAGTCCAATGCCACTCCTGATTCCCTCGGTCTGGCTATGGAGCTCACAGGAGAGCTAGGAGGGGCCCTTATGAAAGAGCTGGGAGGGGCTCTTAAGGTTTCTCCACTGTGTGGAGAGAGATGGCTAGGGGATTAAACACCTGTCACAAAGGTTTCAATGAAGATATCTCCTCCACTCGTGATGTCAGTTCTCTGCCATGGTGGTATCTCGTGCAAATGGTGAACGTTCTTTCCCTTTGCCGGGTGACCAATGCAACGGGTGAGTCCTGACTGACTTTCCCAAGCCCCATTTCAGTCCTTTGGCCACTGCCTATGAAGGCTCAGTTGGCTTTTACCTCTGTAAATTCAGAAGGGCCGACCAATTATTTCAGCGGGATCTTTAGTGCTGAGTCATGAGAAGCAGGCGAACTGGAGGTTGAATGCAGCCTATCCGGACTCGGTGTGTGTGTTCTGAGGGGGCCAGATTGTACGCCCCAGATCCACATCAGCTGAGCATTGCCTAGTGATCCTGAGCAAACAGCATTTAGACAGTTTACGGCTCCCTATGCCCGCACATTTGAAGATGTCAGAGACTTGATCTCTCTGCACCTGCCACCATGTTAGATCTCCTCAATGATATTCATGTTACCCTTACAGCTTCCTGGCATAAGCAAGTTCTTGGGATTGTAACACTACTGCTTCTGTTTCCAGTCCAGATTTCTAGAAATGAATCCTTGCCGCCATTGCCTCTGCCTCTGGACCATGCTCACGTTAGCCGCGCTCATGGGTGCTGCGCTCGACTGTGACTATAGCGGAACCACCGCGGCCTCCATTGCTCCTCAGCCCGGTGCCCATCCCCTGGAGCCCAAGCAGCTGCCACCATGGCTCTCCGGACCCCTCCTCCAGAGCACAGGTCCCTGAGCAGGGGAATGCAGAATGACCCCAGAGACAGGCTCTGCCCGAAGGTGCAGCGGCGAACAGGCGACCTAGGGGCTCGAGGCCACGGTCCAGCCTTCAGAGGACAGGACTCGGCCCTTAGCCCAGCTCCAACCTCTAGATGCGGAAGCCGGACATTTTAGACAGAGTCATCAAGACAGTCAGCAGAAAGCAAATGGTGGCTCCTGCGGAGTGGATTTTCGGCACAGAAACCACAGCCCAGCGAACAATCCCAGTCCATAAACTCTCCCTGTATATAAAAATATTTTAAAAAAGGGGGCAGAAGTAACTGAGCTTTCTTTGCATCAGGTACTTACAATCCACTGCTGATTACACATTCAGGTTCTCTGCCTGGAGTGAAGCGAAAGAGGAAGCAGATGCGCGCAAAGCGCCCATGGCTGTGAGCAGCCAAGCGTCTCTTTTTCCATCTCTTTGTTCTTCCTGCTGCTTGGCAAGTGGTCTACTACAGATTAACGGTAAAAGGAGCTCTAACCAACTGCACGAAATCTCAATTAAAGCCGCTGCACTGAGCACCACACTCAGCATTTCAGCAACCCCTGTACGCAGCGGCCATCTTCCCTACCAGGTTTGGTTTTTCGGTTTTCGGTTTTTGTTGGCAGAGTGGCTGCCAGCAGAGAGCGTAAGTTCCCACTGGCGGTGGTGGACAGACGTGTCCTGAAGCCACAGACCACGTCCTTGCAAGGGACTCCTTGGACGATTCGGGGAGGGACGGATGTGTCCTAATTAGGTGACTCTGCTGCCAACCTGACAGGTCTTGCAGGCTACTTATGTCTCTCAGGTTGAATTCACTGTCTGTCTTTGTGGTCTAACCCATCAGGTTTTGCCAGTTACAAGGTTCTAATCTCTCCTTCTGAACTCGTGTTAAACGTTAACTGTGTGTCCGTGTTTGTGTCACGTTTGTATTGTCGTTGTCTCTGTTTGAGTAACTCTCATTACGGGCCAAAGCCATTTCATGCCTCTGTCCTTGAAACCTTTTCTGGTCCCTGGCTCCAACCTGACCCCTTTGCCCACGATCCTATCACTCAAACCTTCTGCACCTCCCCCTCTTCCCTCCATTCTCACTGAGTCACAAGTTTGAAGATCTTAGGGTTGTGAACAAACGGGAGCTGCATGATGGTCTTTGTGTGTCTTTTTGTCTGTGTTTCTGTTAATTGTGATGGCATTGTGTGGACCGATGCAGAGTCCCGTGTTCCAACCTGCCTTAGATGTGTGGAAGTAACTTTAGCTAAATTTTAACCTAATGCTTCTCCTGTGAGGGACCAAAAGTCAATAGAACCGCCAGCTTTTCTGTTCTCACCTTTTACACCTCTCTTAGCTGTGTTTTAAAGAACTTTGATGTACTTTACTCCCCTTTGTTAAGCGAGATTAGGGAAGCACTGTTTTCTTTTCTTTCCATAGTTGGGTTGAGCACGCCAACTGCAGAGGGAAATGCCTGGGGGTCTAAGAACTTTGATATCTCGCATAAACTTTTCTCAAAACCCTGTCCTCATTATTAAATTGGCATTAATTGGATTTGGGGATGGGATCCAAACCTTCAGTCATAAATTTTGACACCCCAGAGTGGACTTTAAAGGAGTCCCCACTCTGCCCTCTTGGGGAAGCCTAGAACTCAAAAAACTGCAAGCAGAAAATGAACTATTTGGGAGCTGACTACTGAAAAGTTGGGAGATATAGAATATGCCTGGTGCCTGGGGTCAAACCAAACCAGAGGAACTAATCCTGTAAGTAAAAAGTGAGGCTAAGGGACTCCCAGCAGCTGCCCGAGCCATTTTGCTGTGGGGAACTCCCTTATTCCTTACCTGCACTTTAAGGATTACTCCACCTCTGTTTGGTTAACAAAAGGGAGAATGAATGCAGTAATATGTTGATATTATAGATTGTTTCTTGGGGATGATCTTGGCTGAATGTGTATCTAAAAGATGATTTTTTATTGTAACAATCTGGTATCTAAATGGGTTTCTAAAGCATTGCACTATCTTACAGTATAAAGTTGGGTTTAAACAATTGTTTAGTTTGATTTCAGATAGTTCATGCTAGAAACCTTAAATACTTAGGATTAAAAAAAATATTAAAGAGTTTAAATTTTTAACTAGGTAGCCTGAGAAAATTCCACTAGATATACCAGTGCATTAACTTGGGCAAAGAAAATAAATTATGATATGGTATCTGTTCCTCTCAGTGTGTAAGATTTAAAAAAAATGGTGCTAAATTAAAAGGTTCGTCTGGCTTATTGAAATGGCATTAATTAGCAACAATCTTGGAAATATTTAAAGCTTAATTTCGGATACCCATGGCAGTGTGTGGTTTTTTAAAAAAAAATTTTCAGCCAATTTAATGTAACTTAATACCACTTTTGAAATTTCAGAACAAAGAAAGTGGGTTATTATCTTATAGAAACTTTTTTGTGATGATGCCATTTATATTATCAAAAAATGATCCAATTTTCAGTTTTGTGTGAGCAAATTTTTCTAGTGTAGAAAAATCTAAAGATATAAAATTTTGAGAATTACATCTTGAACTTGCATCATAATTTTCAACATTCAAACCTGGAAATTATGACATAGCTATAATGCCTTAGGCATGAGGTTTCTGCTCAAAATTCACGTCTTTCCAGTTTTCGAGACCTCAGTCAGGACTTAAGTTGATATGCAATCAGGAAGAGACAGATAAAAAGGAGTAAAAGTTTATGTGTACCTGAACTCAAACTAGACTCAACGAATAAGTACATTATATGGTATTTACTAATTACTGAATAGTCATCTTTTTTAGGACTCTTGCTTTTTCTTAGATTCTGTATTTTTTTTTCTTTTTTTGAGCTCATAATCTTTATCCTGCAGATCGGTAAATGTTTTCGGATCAGATCTATTTTTGATCAAATGTGGAGTTTTTAAACATTGCAATGGAGATGTCACCTGAAAAAGCTACAAGGCCTTTACTATTGTGTTATGTGTTACATTTGTGTTATGTGTTGTATGTCGGTATGCCTGTATGTGTGTAAGTCAATATATAATGCAGTGATATGACAATTGATAGATGAGGAGCACTCATGAAAAATTTAAAAATGGATTCAAATATCTTTGATTCACGTGATTCAAATGGTTCAATTCAAATTGGGTAAAAAGATAAAAATAAAGATGTCTTTAAAAATAGGCCTATAAGTTTTCTAGGTGTTCAAAAACGCCCTAGTATAATGTTGATGTCTATAAAATAATCTGCTTAAATTCAGAAATTTACATGTATTGTTTCAAAATGTGAACAGAAAGAGGTTAACAAATGGAAAAGAGAAACTAAAAGGTTCTAGATATAGATTTAATAGAGGGAAAATGTGTTTCTGGATAAGAGAGTCTATATGATTAAGTAATTAAAAGGTTTTTAGTAAATAATAAAAAAGTTTTGTGTAAGTTGGTTATATGTGTAAGTTTTGAGCAAGTAATCTTAAAAAATTAAACAGCTGGTTAAACTAGTACTGTTTTTACAAAATTGTGCCATGTTATTTCTTTAAAAAGCTAAACTTGGTTAATACAAAAACATCAATGTAATTGTGGTGTTAATGTGTTCATATCTTCCAGGTATACAAGTGTGTAAGGTAGAAGCTTCAAAAGAGCATTGTATCAAGCTGGTGTTCTAAGGTTGTATGGTAATTCTAGGCTTAAAAGTAAAACATGTTGGAGATTTATGTCTGTCATTTGTGTTCTATAATTGGACTTCTTTTCAATAAGATATTTACAGTTCCATCATACTTTCTACACTGAGATACAATCTAAATGTATTTTTAAGTTTATGAGAGCCTAAACTCTGAAGGTATTATTGTAAAACACAAAGGTAATTCCCATTCATTTCCATGTGAAAACTGTTTTCTTCTGGCTTCACAAAGGGGTGGCCTGAGGCAAAGACTTTCCTGATATTCAGGGCAACATAACAATAGGTAATCAAAAGGACCAAAGCAGGGTTTCTCCACTGAGACTTTACTGGTCACATTGATATCTGAGTTTTCTGAGATGCTTGCCATTTCCTTCAGGTATCCAAAACATGGCCATGTCACAGAGCTTGGAAGGGGTCCATATCTTGGACACAAAACCATGAGCCTATTCTGGAGAGTGGCCAGAATTCAGGAAGAATACAGGAACGTAGGAAGATAGTAGGTGTTTCCCAGTGATAAGGCAAGCCACAGTCCATTCATGAATTGGGCAGGATGAATGTTGGGAAGTTTTCTCCTTGACAGGACACACCCACTGAGACATTCTCTTTTTTAATGTCTACAACTACGGACACACTGGGATACACAGACATAGAAACACTCACCTTTTCAAAGGACTAACTAGAAACAGTTCACTAGAAACCAAACAAACCACCTTTTCTAACTATTCTCAGGACATGAGAAAAAACCACAAACCCACACCCACACCCACAAAGGCACCTCCTTCCCCATGTTTGTTTGGAGCTATCCAGAGTGTCCTATAACTGGAGCACCATACTATGTTCCCCAGAAATGGCCTGTCCTGTCTCAGATCTGGTCTCCTTGGACAACTCTGTGAAGTTGTCAGGAGCCAGCAGTGAGCCTCTACATGCTTTCTCCGAAAGGGCCCCCCTTCAGAACTTTCCTGACATTTGGCCATCCTCACATAAGTAGGTACCACGAAAGACTGATTCTGTCCTTGGTAAATCCAAACAATTGGAATCACTGGGACTGGGGCTGGGACTGGGTCTGGGTGCCTGGCTTCCTGGAACCCAAATTCGGAAAGTTCCATCAACAAGGATGTGAAGTGAGGTTACTTCCTTCAGGAACTGAATGATGTCACTGCCTTGGCAACCACTTTTTCCTAACATTTGCTTCCTAGGGTCTCATAAGATGGAGGATGCCCCATCTTCCTGTGACACTTTCACAAGTTAGAATGGTTTAAAAACCATAGGCACCTGGGAACACCTGTCTGCACCGGCCTAGTTTGGTCAATCTTCCCTACACTAAGAAGAGAGAGGATGATTCAGAAACATCCTTTCATCCTGACTGGGTTGTTTGCCATGGAAGAATACTTTTGCTCTCTCAGGTCTTTTATTGCTGCCTACATCTTCTCCAGGAATTATTTTTGCATGGACCTTTGATGTTCTCAGCAGTTGGAAGGTCCCCTACATTCCTGTATTGTAAGATCAACTCTGTCCCAGCTCTTCTGTAAAGTGAGATTGAGGGAATTGTGTATAGTTAGGATTAATAACATGTTCGATTTGTATTAGGAATCATTCTGCTGGATGAATAATGGTATTGGAAACCTGCAATATTTATAAGAATTTATAGGTGAATATAAGTATGAAAACAGAAATCTAGGTAAGATTTGAAGCGCTGAGAGGTATTGGGCCCTTGATTGGGATACTTAGCTTTGAATTACATTCTGCACTGAGGTCTGAGATAAATTGATATAGAATGGAATAAAACACTATACCTCAGATGATTGAATGTAGAAGAGAACATCCAGTCAAGAAGTGGTAGTCGGGAGGATTAGGAAGATAGTAAGTTTTGGAAGAAGAGTGAGTCTAGGAGTTGGACCAAGACTTTTTTAGTAATAGGGTTTTTGTTAGAGAATGAATGTAAATGTCAGCATATGTGAAGAATCAGTCACTATGATGAACTGGGCAAAATATGTAGGAAAATAGATATCAATAGTGACATTAAGAAATAAGGCAAAGTATAAAGTGAGTGAGAGGATTAGACATTTTCAACAGGGTTGAGGTTGAATATATAATCTTAGCATGAAACAAATATCTCCTCACCAATAGGATTGACATTTGAGAGCCTTAGGCATCCTGGACATGGATGTTTTTAGTAATTCTTACTCACATTCAATTTAGGCGTTGGTACAAACATAAGTGTGACCTTTGAATTTTTTATCCAGAATATTACTATGATAAAATATATATGTAGATCTGGTGACATGAGTATTTCTCCCACCATTAAAGGGAGCTATATTCTGAAAACTCATAAATTAGTATTTGGAATAAAAAAGTTGTACCCTGTGTCTATGAATATAGAGATAATGGATGAATAGTCCATACTGTGAATAAATAATATAACTGGTTTCAACTTTAGAAATTGGAATAAATTGATATCTGAAAACATACAGGAAATCTTATATTGATATACAATCATTCATTCCAAACAATTATACATCTAATGGTAATATTAGTGTTATGGTTTATCATAAAGAGTGTGTGAGTTTTGCTTCAAAATAATTATGGAAATCAAATATAATGCGTTAGGAAGAAGTATCATGAAAAGACCAGTCAAAAAAAAAGGAGGAATACGTGTGATCTGAAGCAGGAAGTGATTGAAAGTGTACCAAATGCCTTTAAATTTGTGAAATGTGGATGAAATGTATTTTCTAAGTTGTCCATAAATTGAAGAAATAGTAATGTACCAGTGTTGAATAAAAATGAACATTAAAATACACAACATTTCCCATAGGAATCTACTTGCATTGATGTTAAACTGGGTCAGTTACTTTAGAACTATAAGGATTTGTATGCACCTTTCACTGAAGTGAGTGTTCAGTACTAGAAAAAAAATATGTACTTGAGGTGGATGAATATTTCTGAAAATAATCTTGTGAAAATTTGATTATAAAACCACATACATGAACATGAATGAATTTAGGGAGTGTATAATAAGAGACATATATTTCATATTTTGAAAAATCTAGAGAGTGTAGATTTTTCACAAAACACACACAGAGATATTAAAAAGCAGCAATATATATGACAATCGAAATTCATCATGAAATACATATCATCCACAGATCCAAAAATATTTATTTTACTGAACATGGATTTATGTACAATGTTGATCAACTAGGAAGCTCACCCATAGGTTGACTTCTCAGTTCCAACAGGGTTTAGGAGGAGTGATCTCTTCTCACAATCTTTATCTGCCACGTCAGCCATCTCACAAGAATTTACGTGTGGTACCAGGTAGGATTCTATATGTGCATATAAAAATACATGTGCTAAATAGGCAACAGATAAAGGGAGACAGGAATTCACATATTTGATACCTTTCAAAACACATGGAGAAATATTTCAATTAAAAATTTACCAGATTTATAACACCTACACTTTATCATGCAAAAGGCAAGTCCAACAATACACCATGCCTCCTTTGAACTGCTTGTATTTCTATTCTGCTTGGGTTATTTTTCTCCATCATATTAGGATTAGTGGGCAGACTCTAGTAGGGTATGGGTTGGTGTCAGGTTTCAGTAATTCGAATGGAAAATAGGAAAATGAATCCATTGTGTATGCAAATATGTGCTACAAAAAATCTACCCATTCTCATTCAGAACAATGCCTTGACATTACCTTCACCCCAAGTAAGACACAGTTAGAGGAGATGAATTAGCAAATCGGTGAATACATATCTGGAATAGAAAATGCTCAGGAGATCACAACCTTGGGGGTTGTAGAGGAGTTTTCAAAAGTAAGGGACAGGATGAACACTCCACAATCGTGGAACTTTGTTGGCCTAAAGACTTCTTGAGAAACTGCCCCTGAGGTTGGGCACTTGAAATATATGTTGTTGTCAGGAGCTTTAGCTTTCTTTGTAGTGATACCATCAAAGATGGGTCCGCATTTATGTGACCTGGAGGACTTGGTTTCTTATTATCCAAAGAACATGAGGCAGCAGTGCTGTATTCTCTCTTTGTAGGTAAACTGTGGACACTGGGGGCTAGGTGTCTCCCTTTCTTGACTGTGAAGCCAATTGTTCCTCCTACAATTTTCGTGATGTTTCTTGTTTCTGCACTGGTATTTTGGTATTTGCTTCATGAAATACAAGGAGTTCAACTGGGAAACAGTGCTGGAGGGAGTTATGTCATGTGTAGAGGGTCAGGGTCTGCAGACGAATTCACCAACCAGCCTTCTATCCCACATAGCTTGGCCCCTTGTCCATAACAAACTGATTCTGATCATTGCCCTGAAACCTCTCCATATAACAAGATGCCTTTACATATAAGGGTCTGCTGGCTGCACCATGTCAGCCAAAATCCATTTGGAAGTCAATGGCAGAACCACATGGCCCCACCACAGATGTTTTATCATACACCTGCTCACCACAGCTCTGGGCCCACTTCTCAGCAGGCTACAACTTACTGGCATCTTTGTTCTACACAATTTTTAAGAAAACAAGTCAAACAAGGCACTGTCTGGTACACTCATGATCAGCAAGAAGACTTCCAAAGGTTCTCCAGTGACACCTGGTCATGGGAATTTCAAACATTTTATGGTATTTACTGAGCCATTTTTCAAGGATGACGTTGGAGGCACTGTGGGTTACAATTCATTCAGGAACCATTAAATGTTGAGGAAGCTCATTTCAATGAAAGCTCTACAGAACTCTCACAGGTAAGGCTTCCAAAAGAGTGGCCAAAAGACACATATATTTCATATTTAGTAAAATCTGGACAGTGTGTGTGTATACACACACACACACACACACACACACACAGAGAGACATTAAAAACTAGCAATATATATGCCAATCGAAATTAATCGTGAAATATATATCATCCACGTATCCAAAAGTATTCATTCATTTTACTGAACATGGATTTATGTATAAGTTGTTCAACTAGGAAGCCCACCCATAGGTTGAATTTTCAGTTCCAACAGCATTTAGGAGGAGTGATCTCTTCTCACAATTTGTATCTGCCAAGTCAGCCACCTCACAAGAAAATACGTGTGATACAAGGTATGATTCTATATGTGCATTTAAAAATACATGTACTGAATAGGATACAGAGAAATGGGGGAGACAGGAATTCACATATTTGATAAGTGTAAAAACACATGGAGAACTCTTTCAACAAAAAATTGACTAGATTTATAACTCCTACGCTATATAATAGAAAAGGCAAGTTCAACTATACAACACGACTCTTTGATTTGCTTGTATTTCTATTCTGTTTGGGTTATTTTTCTCCATCATGTTAGGATTAGTAGTCAGAGTCTAGTAGGGTATGGGATAGTATCAGGGATTGAGTATTTCGAATGGAAAATTGGAAAATGAATCCAATGTGTATGCAAATATGTGCTACACAAAAATCTTCCCACTCTCATCCAGAACAATGCCTTGATATTACCTTCGCCCCAAATACCACATTTAGAGGAGATGAGTTAGAAAATCTGTGAATACATATCTGGAATTGAATATGCTCCAGAGTTCACAACCTTAGAGGTGGAAGAGGAGTTTCCAAAAGTAAGTGACATGGTAAACACTCCACAAACATGGAGCTCTGCTGGCCCAAAGACTTCTGGAGAAAATGCCTCTGAGGTTGGGCACTTGAAATATACGTTGTCAGGAGATTTAGCTTCTTTGTAGTGAGACCATCAAAGCTGTGTCTACATCTATGTGACCTGGAGGTCATGGTATCTTATTTTCCAATGAACATGAGGCAGCAGTGCTGAATTCTCTCTTTGTAGGTCAACTGTGGCCACTGGTGTCTAAGTGTCTCCTCGTGTGGACTGTGAAGCCATTTGGTCATCCTCCAATTTTCGTGGTTTTTCTTCCTGATGCACTGGGAGTGCGGTAATTGCTTCACGAAATACAAGGAGTTCAACTGGGACACAGTGCTGGATGGAGTTTTGTCACGTGTGGTGGGACAGGGTCTGTAGGATTATGCACCAACCAGGCTTCTGTCCAACATAGCTTGCCCCCTTTACCAAAGCAACCTGATTCTGAACATTGCCCTGAAACCTATGCATACAACATGATGCCTTTACATATAAGGGTCTGCTGACTGCACAATGTTAGTCGAAGTCATTTGGAAGCCAATGGTAGATCCACATGAAACTACCATAGCTGTTTTTTTTCACACCTGGCCACCTTTGTTCTAGGACCACTACTCAGCAGGGTCCAACTAACTGGCATCTCTGATCTTCACAATTTTCGTGAAACCCAGTCAATCAAGGCACTGTCTGGTACACTCATGATCAGCAACAGGATATCCAATGGTTCTCCAGTGCCACCTGGTCATGGGAATTACAAAAAGTTCATGTTATATATTGAGCCATATTTCAAGAATGAAGTTGGAGGCACTGAGTTTTTCAATTAATTCAATAACCATCAAATGGTGAGGAAGCTAATTTCAATGAAAGCTCTGGAGGACTATCACAGGAGAGGCTTCCCAAAGAGTGGCCAAAAGTTCACATGAACCCAGGCCCATTGAGGTCTACAATGTGAAGTCCATGTGTATTTTGACTCTCAACTATGGCTGTCAAATCTTTCACAATAAAATCATGTGATATCCTGGCTGAGATTCCCAGTGCTCTGTGGAAAGCCACTCTGGGCCTAGATCTCAGTTTCCAAGGGCCAATCTTATGTGTGGCCTCCTAATATGCCAACACAATTCATGGCAATACTTCTTTGAGGTCAATTCCAGAACTCAGTCTTTATGGGGAATCACACCAGAGTTCAAGCCCAGGTGGACCCAGTCATCTCTTCCTACCACCACACAAATGACCACAATTAAAACCAAAAAACTCCCACATTGCCCTCATCTTCTTATATATAGACACTCATCATAACCTCTGGCTGGAGGTTTCCTTGAGGGGTGCAGCCCAAGGCAGTGTACAAAATAAGCTCCCATGCCCCTCATTTGCCTAAAGTCATGGTGGCCTGGACATGCTTCCTGTGAACCAGGAGTGATCAAATAGGCCTGCCATTAATACTGCTCCGCTTCTCCAATTTGAGGCCTACTGACTGTGCGTTTTAGATTCTTTATGTGAATTAATGTCATGAGAAAACCCAAGCAACTATGAGCTAGCCTCTGTAGGATTTAAAGAATTCACTTGACCCAAAGGATCTCTATTCTCACTTAATTGAGATCAGGAACCTTACAGAGGAAGTCAAGAGACTCTATCCACAATGACTGTTCTTTTAGCCATTTTGGTTTTGGATGCACACATAGCAGGAGTTGGCCATCCATTAGGCAAGCGGCAGTCCATTCATAAATTTGGTAGGATGAATGCTGGGGAGCTTTCTCATAGACAGGACACATCCACTGATGCATTATCTTTTCTAATGTCTACAACCACGGACAGTGAATTACAGACATAGAAACACTCACATTGTCAAAAGACTTACTAGAAATAGTTCACTCCAAACCAAACAAACCGCCTTTCCTACCTATTCTCAGAACATGAGACAAAACCACAAACTCATACCCAAACCCACAAAGGCACCTCCTTCCCACAAGTAGGTCTGTGACTATTCGGAGTGTCCTCTGACTGGAGGGCCATACAATGTTCCTCCAAAATAGCCTGTCCTGTCTCACATCTTGTGTCTTTGGCCAACTTTCTGAAGTTGTCAGGAGTCAGCGGTGAGGCACTACCTTCTTTCTCAGGAAAGGCCCCTCTTCAGAGCTTTTCTGCCATTTCGACATCCTAACATCAGTAGTTAGCAAGAAAGAATGACCCTGTCCTCGGGAAATCCAAAAAGTGAGAACACTGGGACTGGGACTAAATCTGGCACTGTTTAACTGGCTTCCTGGATCCCAAGATCAGAGAGTTCCATCACAAAGGAAGTGAGGTGAGGTCACTTCCTTCAGGAACAGAATGCGTTCACTGCCTTGGCAACCATTTTGTCTTAACAGTTGCTTCCAAGGGTCCCATGAGATGGAGGCTGCCCCTGGTTCCTGTGACACATTCACAAGTTAGAATGGTATATAAACCATAGGCACCTGGGAACAACTCTCCACACAGGTCTCATTTGGTCCATCTTCTCTACAATAAGAACAGAGAGACTGATTCAGACACAACCCTTCATCCTGACCAGGTTGTTCGCCATGGAAGATGACTTTTGCTCAATCAGGTCCTTCAAAGCTGCCTACATCTTCTTCAGGGATCATTTTTGCATGGATCTTTGAGGTTCTCAGCAGGTGGAAGATCCCCTACATTCCTGGATTGTAAGACCAACTCTGTCCCTGCTCTTCTGAAAAGTTAGATTGAGGTAACAGTATATGGTTAGGGTTGATAACATGTTAGATTTGGGTTAGGAATCATTCTGATGCATGAATAATGGTATTGGGGGATGCCACCGAGGACTCGAGAAATCGAGGAACAATTGTCTCCTCGACTCAGTGATTTTTTGTTTCAGATTCGGTATTGCCAGCCCATAGGGTTTTGCCTGCTATGCAGTCCTGGTCTCAGTTTTGGACGTCCATTGCCTGTCTTTATTGTCTTGTCTTGTCTGTGTTGTGTGTTGTTGCATTCACTGTTTGTGTATCTTTCAATATGGGAAAGAGCACTTCAATGTCTCTGTCCCTGACCCTTGATCACTGGACCAAAGTTCGCTTAAGGGCTCAGAATCTTTCTTTTTCAGTAAAACTCCAGACTTGCCAGACTGTCTGTGCCTCAGAATGTTTCACCTTTCAAGTCGGATTGCCCCTAGAAGCATCTTTCTTCTTTCCACTAATTTAAAAAGTCAGAGATATTGTCTTTCAGCTGCGCACACATAGCCATCCTGATCAACAGCCATGTATCTTAACTTTGCAGGACCTCTGCAAGTCTCCTCCTCCATGGGTGAAGCCTTTCCTTGTCCCTTTCCCTGCTTGTACTGCTTCCCCCATGATCTCTCAAACCCTCTGCTTCTCCTCCTCCACCACCCTCTGTTCTCCCTGAGTCACAAGATTTGACTCTACTGGACTCTCATCCCCCTCCTTATACCCTGCCCTCATCCCCCCACCACCAACCCCCTCTAAGTTATTCCCCTGCAGCTGACTCAGCCTCTCCGCCATTGGAGGAAGCTAAGCTGGCCCTACGCCCTCCAGATAACTCCCCCACAGCACACACAGCCCCACCTCCCCAGGAGGAAGCTGGCCCGGCTAAGGGAACTCCCTGGCTTCGAATGATTGAAAACCCTGGAACTCCCGTGATGCTTTCAGAACATGAGAGAAAACCACAAACTCACACCCACACCCACAAAGACACCTCCTTCCCACAAGTAGGTCTGTGACTATCCGGAGTGTCCTGTGACTGGAGGGCCATACAATGTTCCCCCAAAATGGCCTGTGTGTCTCAGATCTTGTGTCTTTGGTCACCTCTCTGAAGTTGTCAGGAGCCAGCAGTGAGGCACTACCTTCTTTCTCTGGAAAGGCCCTTCTTCAGAGCTTTCCTGTTATTTGGCCATCCTAACATCAGTAGTTAGCAGGAAAGAATGACTCTGTCCTCGGGAAATCCAAAAAGTGAAAACACTGAGACTGGGACTAGGACTGGCACTGTTTAAGTGGCTTCCTGGATCCCAAGTTCAGAGAGTTCCATCACAAAGGAAGTGAGGTTAGGTCACTTCCTTCAGGAACAGAATGATTTCACTGCCTTGGCAACCATTTTGTCCTAACAGTTGCTTCCAAGAATCCCATGAGATGGAGGCCATGCGTGTTTTGAATCTTAATTATGGCTGCCAAGTCTTTAAGAATAAAAGCATATAATATCCTGGCTGAGATTCCCAGTGTCCTGTGGAAAGCCACCCTCGAACTAGATCTCAGTTTCCTAGGGCGACTCTCATGCGTGGCCTCTTAAATCCCAACACAATTCATGGCAATACTCCTCTAAGGTCAGTTCCAGAACTCAGTCTCTAAGGGGAATCACAGCAAGTTCAAGCCCAGGTGGACCCAGTCATCTCTTCCAACTGCCACACAAATGACCACAAATAAAATCAAAACACTCCCACATGGCCCTCATGTTCTGCCATATAGACACTCATCATAAACTCTGGCTGGAGGTTTACATGAGGGGCGCAGCCCAAGTCAGTATCCAAAATAAGCTCCCCAGCCCCTCATTTGCCTAAAGTCTGGGTGGCCGGGACACCCTTCTTGTGAACCAGGAATGATCAAATAGGCCTGCCGTTAATACTGCTCTGCTTCTCCAAATTGAGGACTACCTACCTTGGGGATTAGAATGTTAATGTCAATTGGTGTCATGAGAAAGCCCTAGCAGCTATGGGCTGGCCTCTGCAGGGCTTGGAAGAACTCATTTGACCCAAAGATTCCTATTCTCACTTGATGGAAGTCAGGAACCTTACAGAGGAATGCGAGATACTTCACCCACAGTGACTGCTCTTTTGGCCATTTTGGTTTTGGATGCGCACATAAAATCTTTCTTTAGATCCATCAGGTGCTGAGAATCTAAGCCATAGCCACACACACGCCAAGAGGCTGATTCAGACACATCCCTCTCAAAAGCAATTAAGCAAAGAGCCACAGATGTTGCCCATTCATTTCCATTTGAAAACTCTTTCTTCAGGCTTTCTAAAGGGTTGGCCTGAGGCAAAGACCTTACTGAAATTCAGGGCAACAGAACAATAGGTAATTAGAAGGAACAAACCAGGGTTTCTTCACTGAGAAATGTAAAATCCATTGGTGTGCCACTACCTGCTTTCTCAGGAAAGGCCCCTATTCAGAGCATCCCTGGCATTTGGCCATCCTCACATCTGTAGGTACCAAGATAGCTTGACTCTCTCCTTGGTAAATCCAACAAGTGAGACCAATTGGAGTGGAACTGGGACTGGCTCTGTGTGCCTGGCTTCCTGGATCCCACATTCCATCACCAAGGAAGTGAGGTCAGGTCACTTCCTTCAGGAACTGAATGAGGTCACTGCCTTGGCAACCATTTTGTCCTAACAGTTGCTTCCAAGGGTCCCTTTAGATGGAGGCTGCCCCTGCTTACTGTGACACATTCACAAGTTAGAATGGTATATCAACCATAGGCACCCGGGAACAGCTTTCCACACAGGTCTCATTTTTCCATCTTTTCTACATTAAGAATAGAGAGGCTGATTCAGACACAACCCTTCATCATGACCAGGTTGTTCACCATGGAAGATGACTTTTACTCAATCCGGTCCTTCAGAGGTGCCTACATCTTCTTCAGGGATCATTACTGCATATACCTTTGAGGTTCTCAGCAGGTGGAAGATCCCCTACATCCCTGTATTGTAAGACCAACTCTGTCCCTGCTCTTCTCTAAAGTTAGATTGAGGTAACAGTGTATGGTTAGGATTGATAACATATTCGATTCGGGGTTAGGAATCATTCTGCTGAATGAATAATGGTATTGGGAACCTGCAATATGTATAAGAATGTACAGGGGAAATATATGTATGAAAACAGAAATCTAAGTAACATTTGAAGCCCAGAAGGGCATTGGGCCCTTGATCGGGATACTTAGGTTTGAATAAATCTATATACAATGGCATAGGACCTTGTACCTTGGAAAATTGAATGTAGAAGAGAACATCCAGTCCAAAAGGATAGTCGGTAGTGAAAGGTTATTAAAATAGTTAATTGTCACTTCCTGTTTTTCTGTATGCTTAACAAAACACTGTTGAAATCTTGAGAACTGTTTGCTAATCTTGTTCCCAGAATGTACTGTCCCCAACTGCCAAACTGTAGAATATGCTCCCTCACCAGGTTGCATGTAAACCGCCCACTCGCCCTTACCCATCAGTATACTTCCTCCCTGCCCTCTCAAGGAAAGTAAATAATCCCTGCTTAAACTGTTGTCAGGGCTCTCTGCTCTATTCAAGTGAGCTCTGAGCCCCAGCATGCTGGACCCCAAATAAACCCTTTGCTGTTGCATGAGACAGTCTCTTGGTGATCTCTTCCTCTGACACTCGCCGGACCTTTACATATTGACGTTCCACCGAGTTCCATCACTGGCGGACGAGAGACCCCAAAGGGCTCCTCTCGGAGCAAGTAAGGCACCTCTTTGTGGTTTCAGGATTCATGTTAGGGCTTGGCAATATCGCTTGCGATGAAGAGCCTGAGTTCTCTCCGACTTTGGCTGAGAGACCTCTCACAGAGACACAGGGCACCTCCCTGGGGGACGCCGCAGAGGACTCAGGAAATCAAGGAACAATTGTCTCCTCGATTCAGTGATATTTTGTTTCGGATTCGGTATTGCCATTCCATCGGGTTTTGCTGTCTACTGATTCCTGGTCTCAGTGATGTACGTCCATTGCCTGTCTTTATGGTCTTGTTATATCTGTGTCGTGTGTCGTTGCATTTAGTTTGTGTATCGTTCATCATGGGACACAGCACTTCAATGCCTCTGTCCCTGACCCTTGATCACTGGACCAAAATTCGCTTAAGGGCTCAGAATCTTTCTTTTTTTAGTAAAACGCTAGACCTGGCAGACTCTCTGTGCCTCAGAATGGCCCACCTTTAGAGTCGTATGGCCCCTAGAAGGATCTTTCTATTTACCACTAATTTAAGAAGTCAGAGATATTGTCTTTCAGCAGGGGCCACATAGTCATCCAGATCAACAGCCATATATCTTAACTTTTCAGGACCTCTGCAAATCTCCTCCTCCATGGGTGAAGCCTTTTTTTGCCCTTGCCTCTGCTCCTACTCCTTCCCCCATGATCTCTCAAACCCTCTCCTCCTCCTCCTCCTGCAAACTCTGTTCTTCCTGAGTCACAAGATTTGACTCTACTGGACTCTTCTCCCCCTCCTTATCCGCTGCACTCGTCCTCTAACCCACAACACCCTCTAAGTGATTCCCGTGCTGCTGACTCAGCCTCTCTACCATTGGAGGAAGCTAAGCGGGTAATAGGGTCTGATAATGAACCCGTGTTCATGGTCCAGGTAAGTCAGGGGTTAGCCAGGAAACAGGGGATTCATTGGAAGTTATATTGTGCTTATAGACCCCAGAGTTCAGGACAGGTAGAAAGAATGAATAGAACCATTAAAGAGATTTAACGAAATTAAGCATAGAGACCAACATAAAAGATTGTATTATGCTCTTGCCTTATGCAATGTTTCATGCAAGAAATACTCCCTCTCTTTCTTTGAGTAACCTTACCCCCTGTGAAATTCTCTGTGGTGGCCCTCCTCCAATAAGGGACCTAATCCCAACTCTAAGACCTAACCATCACTTTTATACCCCCTTGCTTGACAGACGTAAAGCTCTTAAAAGAACTCAGTGATACCTGTGAAAAAAGCTGGCCACTGCCTACCAAACTGGAAATGAGGGGACTCCACATCGATATCAAATAAGAGGGTTCATCTACTTATGACGACATCAGGTGTCATCCCCGAAACCCCGCTGGAAAGGACCATACCAGGTGCTACTTATAACACCTACAGTGGTAAAGGTAGACAGAATCACTTCCTGGATCCATGCCTCTCATCCCAAGCCTGTGCCCTGTCCAGACTCTGGCTGGAAACTGGAAAAGACTGGTAATACTTTCAAATTGCATATTCGCCATGTGGATAAGGTTATAGACTCTCCCCTTGGCCACAAGTAGTCTTAACCGTCATCAGCCCATTCAGCAGCAATGGCTGATCACAAATTCTACTGGAAAAGAAGTATAATCAATCTCACAAAGAGTCAACTTAGGGACCTGGTGGCCATCTCTCCACCCAGACATTTGTCAGCTGGCTATATGTCATTCCTATTGAGATAACCCTGATGAAGAGGATCCAAATAAAATTCCATTAAATCCCTTCTGTATCATAGATAATGGAAACAAACATTATGGATGTAGGGACACGCGAACCAGATGCAGGTTGGCTAGGCTAGATTACTATGGTTGCCTGGCAGACTATCAAAAAAACAAAACGTCACGGATGGGTGGGGAAAAAGCTGACTTCTTCTGTATGTCATCGGGATGTGAGCATACAGGGGCTGCCTGATGGAATCCAAACTCCTCATCAAACTCAGTACACAGCATTGGCCATATTACCAATTAGATAACCAAAACCGATGGCCCCCAGAGGGGTCTCTAGATCCTCAAATTCTGGGTGACCTTTTTAACTTCTGCAAGTGCTCAAAAGTGTGAAAGGAGATTCCCCTATGTGGAAGCCTTTTCCCTCCCTCACTCACATCCTGAACTATGCTTCTCCAATAGATCCTCACTCTCAGCCTTCTGCTCCAGACTCTCTGCTGTCACTCCCACCTCAGAAACCTGATTTCTCTCCTCGAATTACTAGATCAAAACCCCCTAACTTCGCCGGTTCTCAGGTAGCAGGTACTAAGGCACCCCTGTACCCACTCACTCCTCTCTTCTCCTGTCAGTGCCTGCACCGGGTCCCACCAGGACCTCTTACTAGCTAACCCAAAGCTCAAACCAGCTGAGGAGAGCCCTCAGACCCCTATCCAAGATGTAATAAAAATGGCCTTTAAAGTTGCTTTGTCATCACTGAAAACAGTTTACTAAGAATTTGAAGTGTCTCACAGGGTTTTGGGATACTCACTCCCATCTTCCCCTCTACTCTACCTGTTCTACTGCTCATGTTTTTGTTGCTAAGAAATCCCAAACCCCTTTCCCATTATTCTTGTACATCTCTCCTTCCTCATTCTCAGATCCTCGGAGCTGCTCTCAGCCCCACCTTCCCCGTGTTTCCCCTCTGTGCCAGGCCCACAGAAATGTATTAACTGACCTTCTCCAGAAGTCTTCACCATGGCTGACTTTAGAACTTTCAGCAAAAGGCTCCATATAAAAGAGTTCAATGTAGATAAACTTTCACTTTTTGTATTGCCCTGTTCTACTTGGCCACTGGCTAAAAAACTCAGCACTTCTAAGCTAGACAACCCCTTACTAGTTTTTCCCAAAATATGTGAACAATGCCTCTGGCCTTGAGCTGGCGCTTCACAGAGATGCCTACATTTCTAAGATTAAGAAGTTACCAACTAGGCTCCTTGGTAACAGCTGGCAGGGGGGAAAAAGAAAGGGAAGAAAAAGCTCTCACCCTCCCAGGCGTCCTTTAAAAGTAAACTTGCACAGAATAGAGAAAAAAACAGAAACAAAATTTGCTTTTTGTTAACTTCTGCAAACTGTGAACTTCTGAGCCCCTTCCCTTACATGTTGGGTACAAAATTCTGAAACTATCTAAACTTGGGGTTCAGGGGATGAATTGATTACAACAGAAGCAATGCCCTCTGAATCCAGTTGCACCCAATTAGGACTGTTTCCCTGTTTTTGGTGCTATCTTAGGTTGCCTTGCCTCGTCCGTCCCTACAACAGTATTATTCTATATACTTAAATATTGTTTATGTTTTCATGAAATGGTCAACAGATATGATTAATTATGTAATGGTGCAGATGTTTCCCAGAGTGCACTATCATAACACAGGTTCATTTGAAATCAAATAGGGGGGGCATAGAACCCGGTTCCCCTGGGAACATATACCCTCACTTTAGCCATCCTATTAGGAATAGGAGTTGCTGCAGGGGTGGGCACAGGAACAACTGCCCTGGTCCATGGGACACAACAAATGACCCAATTAGAAGCAGCAATAGACCAAAACTAAGATATTAGAAACCTCCATCAGAGCTTTGCAGGAATCTTTTACCTGTCTCTCTGAACTTATTTTACAGAACAGTAGGGGGTTGGACCTCCATTTCATGAGAGAAGGAGGCCTTTGTGCTGCATTGAGGGAAGAATGTTGTTTCTATGCCGAAAATACTGGAGTTGTAAAAAAGTCTATGAGTAAATTAAAAAGACAACTTGAAGAGAAACAACCAGAGATAGAGGCCCAAAAATGGTTGTTTGAGTCTTGGTTCACACAGTCTTCATGGTTAACTATGCTTTTATCAACCCTGGCCGGTCCAATAATACTCTTCATATTGTTGCTAACTATAAAACCATGTTTGCTCAACCGTGTAATTTCTTTTCTCCAAGCTCAAATTGGACAAGTTAAACTTATGGCAATACCCCACTAGCAGACATAGAATGTACACCCAAAAATGATCACTTTTATGACTAAAAGTAGCCAGAAGAAGAAGTGGAGAATAAAAGGTTAATAAAATTAGTACTTGTCACTTCCTGTTTTTCTGTATGCTTAACAAAACACTGTTGAAATATTGACAACTGTTTGCTAATCTTGTTCCCAGAATGTGCTGTCCCCAACTGCCAAATTGTAGAATGTACTCCCTCACCAGTTGCATGAAAACTGCCCACTCGCCCTGACCCATCAATAAACTTTCCTCCCTGCCCTCTCCAAGGAAAGTATATAAGATTTGCTTAAGCTGTTCTCAGGGCTCTCTGCTCTATTCAAGTGAGCACTGAGCCCCAGCATGCTGGACCCCAATAAACCCTTAGATGTTGCATGAGACAGTCTCTTGGTGGTATCTTCCTCTGCCGCTCACCCGACATTTATTGGATGATTGAATGTAGAAGAGAACATCCTGTCAAAAAGGTATAGTTCGTAGGATTAGGAAGATAGTTGGTAGGTTTAGGAAGAAGCGTGAGTATAGGATTTGGAAAAAAAGTTCTTTAGCAATAGGGTTTCAGTTAGAGAGTGAAGTTAAATGTCAGCACACGTGAAGAGTCAGTCACAATGACAAACTGGACAAAATATGTAGGAAAGCAGATATCAATGGAAACATTACAAAATCAGGCAAAGTATAAAGTGATTGACAGGATTAGAGATTTTCAAGAGGGTTGAGTTTGAATATATAATCTTGGGAAGAAACAAATATGTAGTCACCAATAGGATTGACATTTGAGAGCACTAGGCAACCTAGACATGGAAGTTTTTAGTTATACATGTTCACTTTACATTGTGGCTTTGGTACAATCATAAGCATGACATTTGCATTTTGTGTCCAGAATATTACTGTGATTAAATGTATATTTAGATCAGGGGCGATGAGTATTTCTTCCACCATATCTGGGAGCAATATTTGAAGACGTATAAATTCATATTGGGGAAACAAAGAGGTGTACCCTGTGACTATGAATATAGAGAAAATGCATGAGTAGACATTACTGTGAATATATAATGTAACTGGTTCCACTTTTAATAATGATTTGAATTGATATCTGAAAACTTATAAGAAATCTTATATTGATATACAATCATTCATTCCAACCTGTTACACAAATAATGGTAATATTAGGGTTATGGTTTATCATGAAGAATGTGTGAGTTTTGCTACAAAAGTGATTATGGAAATCAAAAATAATATGTGTGGAAATAAGTCTCATGAAAAGACAAGCCAAGAAAGATGGAGGAATACATGTGTTCTGAAGCAGGAAGTGATTGAAAGTGAAAAAAATTGTCTATAAATTTTCTAACTTGTGCTTGAAATATATATATCCTATGATATGTATGAACTGAAGAAATAGTAATGTACCAGTGTTGAATAAAAATGAATGTTAAACTACACATCATGTCCCATCGGAATCTACTTGCATTGATGTTAAACTTACTGTAGAAATATTAGGATTTGTATGCACCATTAACTGAAATTAGTTTTCAAAAATAGGAAACAAATATGTATTTCAGGTGGATGAATATTTCTGAGAATAATTTTGTGAAAAGTTGATTATAAATCCACATACAAGAATATGAATGAATTTAGGGAGTGTATAGTAAAACCCATTTTTCATAATTTGAAAAATCTGGAGAGTATTATATATATATATATATATATATATATATATATATATATATATATATATATATATATACAGAGAGACATTAAAAATAGCAATATATATTCCAATGGACAATCACCATGAAATATACATCATCCACAGATGCAAAAATATTCATTTTGCTGAACATGGGTTTATGTATAATGTTGTTAAACCAGGAAGCTCACCCATAGTTTGAATTTTCAGTTCAAACAGCATTTAGGAGGAGTGATCTCTTCTCACAATTTGTACCTGCAAAGTCAGCCAGCTGAAAAGAATGTACATGTGATACCAGGTAGGATTCTATATGTGCATATAAAATTGCATGTGCTTAACAGGCTACAGAGAAATGGAGACAGGAATTCACATATTTTTTAACTTTACATACACATGGTGAACTATTTCAACAAATAATTGACTAGATTTATAACTCCTACCCTATATAACACAAAAGGCAAGTGCAAAAATACAACATGCCTCCTCTGAACTGCTTGCATTTCTATTCTGTTTTGGTTAATTTTCTCCATCATATTAGAATTAGTAGTCAGAGATTATTAGGTAATGGGTTTGTGTCAGGGTTTCAGTATTTAGAATGGAAAATTGGAAAATGAATCCAACGTGTATGTTAATATGTGCTACCAAAAATCTTCCCACTCTCATCCAGAACAACGCCTTGACATTACCATCAATCCCAAGTAAGACACAATTAGAGAAAAGTTAGAAAATCTGTGAATATATTTATGGAATGGAAAATGCTGAGGATTTCACAACCTTGGAGGTGGTAGAGGAGTCTCCAAAAGTAAGGGACAGGGTAAACACTCCACAAACATGGAGTGCTGCTGGCCTAAAGTCTTCTAGAGAAACTGCATCTGAGGGTGGGTACTTGAAATATATGTTGTTGTCAGGAGCTTTAGCTTCCTTTGTAGTGAGACAAACAAAGCTGTGTCTGCATCTATGTGACCTGGAGGACATGGTATGTTATTTTCCAATGAACCTGAGGCAGCAGTGCTGAATTCTCTCTTTGTGGCCAGTGGGGGCTAAGTGTTTCCCCGTGTGGACTATGAAGCCATTTGGTCATCCTCCACTTTTCCTGTTTTTTTTTTTTTGCTGCTGCACTGGGAGTTAAGTATTTTCTTCATGAAATACAAGGAGTTCAACTGGCACACAGTGCTGGAGGGAGTTCTGTCACTTGTGGTGGATCAGGGTATGCAGGAGAAAGCACAAACCAGGCTTCTATCACACATAGCAACCTGAACCACCTTGAACATAGCAACCTGATTCTGAACATTGCCCTGAAAACTCTCCATATAACAAGATGCCTTTGCATAGAAGGGTCAGCTAGCTGCACCATGTCAGTCAAAAGCCATTTGGAAGCCAATGGCAGATCCACATGGCCCCACCACAGATGTTTTACCACACTCCTACCCACCAATTCTCTAGGCCCACTAGTCAACAGGCTCCAAGTTACTGACATCTCTCTTCTTCACCATTTTCATGAAACCCAGTCAATCTAGGCACTGTCTGGTATACTCATGATCAGAAACAGGACATCCAAAGTTTCTCCAGTGCCACCTGGGTATGGGAATTTCAAAAATTTCAAGGTATTTATCTAACCATTTTTCAAGGATGAAGTTGGAGGCACTGTGGGTTTCAATTCATTCAGGAACCATTAAATGGTGAGGAAGCTCATTTCAATGAAATCTCTGGAGAACTCTCACAGGCAAGGCTTCCCAAAGAGTTCCAAAAGGTCACATGAAGCCAGGCACATTGAGGTCTACTATGTGAGGTCCATGTGTGTTTTGGGGTGTGTTTAAGGCTGCCAAGTCTTTAAGAATAAAATCATATAATATCCTGGCAGAGATTCCCAGTGTCCTGTGGAAAGCTACCCTCTAACTAGATCTCAGTTTCCAAGGGCGACTCTCATGCGTGGCCTCTTAAATCCCAACACAATTCATGGCAATACTCCTCTGAGGTCAGTTCCAGAACTCAGTCTCTAAGGGGAATCAGAGCAAGCCCAGGTGGACGCAGTCATCTCTTCCAACTGCCACACAAATGACCACAAATAAAATCAAAACACTCCCACATGGCCCTCATGTTCTGCCATATAGACACTCATCATAAACTTTGGCTGGAGGTTTCCATGAGGGGCGCAGCCCAAGTCAGTATCCAAAATAAGCTCCCCAGCCCCTCATTTGCCTAACATCTAGGTGGCCTGGACACCCTTCCTGTGAACCAGGAATGATCAAATAGGCCTGCCGTTAATACTGCTCTGCTTCTCCAAATTGAGGACTACCTACCGTGGGGATTAGATTCTGTATGTGAATTGGTGTCATGAGAAAACCCTAGCAGCTATGGGCTAGCCTCTGCAGGCTTGGAAGAACTCATTTGACCCAAAGATCCCTAATCTCACTTGATGAAAGTCAGGAACCTTACAGAGAAATGCGAGATACTTCATCCACAGTGACTGCTCTTTTGGCCATTTTGGTTTCGGATGCGCACATGGGATCTTTCTTTAGATCCATCAGGTGCTGAGAATCTAAGCCACAGCCTCACACAGGGCAAAGAGGCTGATTCAGACACATCCCTTTCCAAAGAAATTAAGCAAAGAGCCACAGATGATGCCCATTCATTTTCTTTTTTTTTTTTAATTAATTTTTATTGTAGGTTGTTCAAAACATTACATAGTTCTTGATATATCATATTTCACACTTTGATTCAAGTGGGATATGAGCTCTCATTTTTACCCCATATACAGATTGCAGAATCACTTCAGTTGCACAACCATTGATTTACATATTGCCATTCTGGAGCCCATTCATTTTCATTTGAAAACTTTTTCATCAGGCTTCATAAAGGGTTGGCCTGAGTCAAAGACCTTACTGACATTCAGGGCAACAGAACAATAGGTAATTAGAAGGCACAAACCAGGGTTTCTTCACTGAGACTTTTCAAAATCCAGTGGTGTGCCACTACCTGCTTTCTCAGAAAAGGCCCCTCTTCAGAGCTTTCCTTCCGTTTGGCCATCCTCACATCTCTAGGTACCAAGATAGCCTGACTCAGCTTTGGTAAATAAAAACAAGTGAGACCACTGGGAGTGGAACTGGGACTGGCTCTGTGTGCCTGGCTTCCTGGATCCCACATTCCATCACCAAGGAAGTGAGGTCAGGTCACTTCCTTCAGGAACTGAATGAGGTCACTGCCTTGGCAACCACTTTGTCCTCACAGTTGCTTCCAAGGGTCCCATGAGATGGAGGCTTCCCCTACGTCCTGTGACACTTTCACAAGTTAGAATGGTATATCAACCATAGGCAACCGGAATCAGCTCTCCACACAGGCCTCCTTTGGTCCATCTTCTCGACATTAAGAAGAGAGAGGCTGATTCAGACACAACCCTTCATCCTGACCAGGTTGTTTGCCATGGAAGATGACTTTTGGTCTCTCAGGTCCTTCATAGCTGCCTACATCTTGGACCTTTGAGGTTCTCAGCAGGTAGAAGATCGCCTACATTCCAGTATTATAAGACCAACTCTGTCCCTGCTCTTCTGTAAAGTAAGATTGAGGGAACACTGTATAATTAGGGTTAATAACAGGTTCGATTTGGGTTAGGAATCATTTTGCTGGATGAATAATGGTATTGGGAACCTGCAATATTGATAAGAATATAGAGGTGAAATGTACTCATGAAAACAGAAGTCTAAGTAAGATTTGATGCCCAGAAGGGTATTGGGCCCTTGATTGGGTTACTTACCATTGAATTACGTTCTGCACAGATGTCTCAGATAAATCCATATACAATGGCATAGGACCTTGTACCTTGGATGACTAAATGTCGAAGAGAACATCCAGTCAAAAAGGGATAGTCGGTAGGATTAGGAAGATAGTAGGTAGGTTTAGGAAGAAGAGTGAGTGTAGGATTTGGAACACATGTTATTTAGCAATAGTTACAGAATGAATTTAAATGTCAGCACATGTGAAGAGTCAATCACAATGATGAACTTGGGAAAATATTTAGGTAAGCAGATATCAATAGAGACATTATGAAATGAAGCAAAGTATAAAGTGAGAGATAGGCTTAGATATTTTCAACAGGGTTGATTTTGAATATATAATCTTAGGAAGAAACAAATATGTAGTCACCAATAGGTTTGTCATTTGAGAGCATTAGGCAACTTGGACATGGATGTTTTTAGTAATCTATGTTCACTTTCCATTTAGGCTTTGGTACAATAAAAAATGTGAACTTTGAATTTTGTGTCCAGAATATTTTTGTGATTAAATGTACATGTAGATCTGGTGACATGAGTATTTCTTCCACGATTTCTGGGAGCAATATTGACTGACTACTACTGACTGATAGGTATAGATTCTTTATGTGATTTGGAGTCATGAGAAAACCCAAGCACCTCTTCAGGGTTTCAAGAACTCATTTGACCCAAAGGATCCCTATTCTCTCTTGATGGAGGTCAGGAACCTAACAGAGGAAGGAAAGAGACTTCATTCACAATTACTGAACTTTTTGCCATTTTGGTTTTGGATGCACACATGGAATCTTTCTTTAGATCCATCACGTGCTGAGAATCTAAGTCACACAGGGCCAAGAGGCTGATTCAGACACATCCTGTTCCAAAGCAATTAAGCAAAGAGCCACAGGTGATGCTCATTCATTTCCATTTGAAAACTGTTTTGTTCAGGCTTCACAAAGGGGTGGCCTGAGGCAAAGACCTTCCTGACATTCAGGACAACAGAACAATAGGTAAGCAAAAGGTCCAAAGCAGGGTTTCTCCACTGATACTTTCCTGGTCACACTGTCCCTGCTCTTCTGTAAAGTTAGATTGAGGGAACATTGTATGGTTAGAATTAATAGCACATTCGATTTGGGTTAGGAATCATTCTGCAGGATGAATAATGGTATCAGGATCCTGCAATATTTACAAGAATATATAGATGAAATATGAGTATGAAAACAAAAATCTACGTAAGATTTGAAGCCCAGAAGGACATTGGGCCCTTTAGTGGGTTACTTACCTTTGAATTATGTTCTTCACAGATGTCTCAGATAAATCGATACACAATGGCATAATACCTTGTACCTTGGATGACTGAATGTCGAAGAGAACATCCAGTCAAAAAGGGAAAGTCAGTAGAATTAGGAAGATAGTTGCTAGGTTTAGAAACAACAGTGAGTATAGAATTTGGACCAAAAGTTCTTTAGCAATAGCTTTTCAATAAGAGAGTGAATGTAAATGTCAGGACATGTGAAGAGTCAGTTACAATGATGAACTGGGGAAAACATGTAGGTTAGGAGATATCAATAGAGACATTAAAAATCAGGCAAAGTATAAAGTGAGGGATAGAATTAGACATTTTCAACAGGCTTGAGGTTGAATACATAATCTTAGGAAGAAACAAATATATAGCCACCAATAGGAATTACATTTGAGACAATTTGGCAACCTGGACATGGATGTTTTTAGTAATCCATGCTCACTTTTCATTAAGGCTTTGGTACAAACATAAGAGTGACCTTTGCTTTCTGTGTCCAGAGTATTACTGTGGTATAATGTATATGTAGATCAGGTGACATAAGTATTTCTTCCACCATTACTGGGAGCAATATTTTGAAGACATATAAATTCATATTAGGGGAACAAAGCGGTGTACTCTGTGTCAATGAATATAGAAATAATTCATGAACAGACCATACTGTGAATAAATAATAAAAATGATTCCAACATTAAATAATGAATTGATTTGATATCTGAAAATATACAGAAAATCTTTAATTGATATACATACATTCATTACAACCAGTTATACATCTAACAGTAATATGAGGGTTATGGTTTATCATGAAGAGTGTGTGAGTTTTGCTTCAAAAATGATTATGGAAATCGAAAATAATGTGTTTTGAAAGAAGACTCATGAAAAGACCAGTCAAGAAACCTGGAGGAATATATGAGTTCTGAAGCAGGAGGTGATTGAAATTGAAACAAATGTCTATAAATTTGTAACTTGTGGAAGAAATATATATGCTATGATGTGCATAAACTGAAGAAATATTAATATACCACTGTTTAATAAAAATGAACTGCAAAATACACATCATGTCCCATAGGAAACTGCATGCATTGATGTTAAACTGGGTATTACTGTAGAAATATTAGGATTTGTATGCACCATTCTCTCAAGTTAGTTTTCAGTACTAGGAAACAAATATGTATTTCAGGTGGATGTATATTTCTGAGAATAATCCTGTGAATAGTTGATCATAAATTCACATACATGAATATGAATGATTTTAAGGAATGTATAATAAGACTCATATAGTTGATAATTAGAAAAATTTGGAGAGTGTGTGTATACACACACACACACACATATACATATATATACACACACACAGACACACACACAGAGAAATTAAAATCTAGCAATATATATGCCAATCGAAATTCATCATAAAATATATACCATCCACAGATGCAAAAATAATTATTTCACTAAAAATGTTTTTATGTATAATGGTGTTCTACTAGGAAGCTCACCCATAGGTTGAATTTTCAGTTCCAACAGCGTTTAGGAAGAGTGATCTCTTCTCATAACTTCTATTGGCCAAGTCACAAACCTCACTAAAACGTACGTGTGATAACAGGTAGGATTCTACATGTGCATATAAAAATACTTGTGTTGAATAGGCTACAGAGAAAGGAGACAGGAATTTGTTGAGAGCCACATATGAAGGGGCCCCAGCAAACTTCCAGCTGGCAGCAAATTTCCAGCTGTTGGATGATTATTGGCTAACAGTGGCCCCAGCAACATCTAGCTCATTGGAGATTCTCATTGAACTGTTTCCCCGCCCTTTCAGACTGCAAGCTGATGATTGGCTCACAGCGGCCCCAGCAACATCTAGCTGATTGGCTCCTCTGTGGTGATGCTCATTGGACAGTTTCCCTGCCCTTTCAGACCACGGAGCTGCTCATTGGGGGACTTTTTTGGCTCCACCCATGCAACCCAACCAATGGGCCTCAAGAGCAGGAGAATTGTGGAAGGTGGAGAGGCTTGTGGGAGTGACAGAGACTTTATAAGGAAGCCAGTGGTGGCAGTTGGGCTCTGAGGGTTTTTCCTGAGGAGCTGTTTTGTATGGCGTGTGTTTTTCTAAAAATAAAGTTCATTTCTTTTGACAAGTGGCTCCTAACTCTTCCCAGCCAGACTGCAGCATTTCCTCGCTTGCACAGGGAACGACTGAGGGTAAGTGATAAGGTAAACTGCTCGCCCCTGAGGGCAGGGCAAGAGGATGGGTAGCCATTTTAAGATTCCTCTTTAGTTTTGCTTCACTTTTGTTTTAAGCTGCCTGTCCATGGAGATGATTGAGACGGAAGAAAAACCACTCACATATGAGGAAAAACTATTCACGTCTGAGGAACAGATAGGGAGAAAGTACGGACACACATGTCAGGAGGAAAGAAAGGCTATAATGACTTTTTGTTGTTCCCTTTTTATTTCAGTCTGTCTCTGTTTTGTTTGGAGTCATCTTGTTGGGTTTTATTATAGTAGAAATACGGGGTCAGAAATTAGTAAAAAACAAACTGAAAGAGTGTTAAGTAAATTGTTAGAGGAAGGAGGTGTATCAGTAAAATCAAGAACAGTCAGGGCATACAGTGATAAAATACAAAAATGTACCCCATGGCCTTTTAAGGAGGAGTTGTTAAGTATATCATAATGGAACCATCATGGTGAAGATTTCAAAAGAGTAGAAAAGAACAGCCCAGGGACTCAGCCAGTTGGCACATTGCCATTGTGGACGTTCATATCTGCTTTGCTTAGTCCAAAGCATTCAGTTAAGACACAGATAGAGGAATAAAGCTTAGAGCAGAAAAAGCCATCAGGGGCAAAGTTACAAAAGGAGACTGCTACTAACATCTTTCTATCACCAGAGGGCATAAGTGTCCAACAACAGCGCCACCTCTACAGGAAACTGTTACTAACACCTTTCTATCACCAGAGGATGTAAATGTCCAACTAACAAGGCCACCTCCATATGCTGGGAGGCCCCCAACCCCCGCAGTTGATAGTTCGGTTCCTGAGACAGGATCTCAAGTATTTACATGCCCGGTATTTTAGGTAGGAGGGCAGAGAATTCACCTTGCTTTAAATTTTTAAATAGTGAAGCAGCTAAAAGAGGCTGTAACAACCTATGGTCCTCAAGCACCCTTCATTGTAAGCTTGGTCCAATCTATTAACAACTTAAATGTGATGCCAGTAGATTGGGCTAATATGTGTAAAGCTGTGCTAAAGGGAGGACAATACCTGTTATGGAAGGTTACCAATGAGAAATTTTGCAAGGAAATGGCTAGGCGAAATGCAGCAGCTGGTTATCCTCAGAGAAATCTAGATATGTTGTTAGGAAAGGGACCTAATGAGGATCAGCAGCAACAAATTCCATATGATCATGGTATATACGAATTAATTGCTGTAGAAGTGGTTAGGGCATGGAAGACTTCACAAGGACTTGGAGGATTACAAGGTCAATTATCTAAGGTAATACAAGGAGCTAATGAATCTTATGCTGAATTTGTAGATAGGCTTATTAAAACAGCTACCAGAGTTTTTGGGAATACAGAACAAGCAATTCCATTAATAAAACAACTGGCTTATGACCAAGGGAATTGTTGGTGCAGAGATATCATTAGACCATGGAAACATGAAGATTTAAACACATATATTAAATTATGTAGAGACATTAATGAATAAGAGCAAGTCGTTGCAGCTACAGTAAAACAGGCTTTAGATGCCAGGCCAAGAACATGCTAGAATTGTGAAGAAAAGGACATTTTAAAAGGAATTGCCCCATAGGAGGAGGGTTTAACAAAACTAGGAATCAAAGGAGTAGAATACCGTGTATTTGCCCACGATGCCATAGAGGAAGACATTGGGCTAATGAATGTCATTCTCAAACACACATAGAAGGTACTTCATTATCAAAAAATGAACAAAGACTAGGTGTTTATCCACAATATTATGGAGAAAGGCATCGGGCTCCACTGCCAAAAAATGGAGAGGTGGGCCCAATGCTCTGGGTCCCAAAACCACAAATATACGGAGCACTGGAGGAACTCAGCAACCCCATCAGGATAGTGCACAGGACACATTTTTTATCAGATCCCTCATCAGACAAACCAGAGGGAGTACAGGGTTGGACATCAGCGCCTCTGCCAGATAAGTACTAATTCCAGAGATGAGAGTTCAAATAATTCCCACAGGGCTGAAAGTACCTCTTCCCAAAGGAACAGTAGGCTTATTATTAGGATGCAGCTCTTCTACTCTAAAAGGACTTAGGATAATTCCTTGGGTTATTGTTTCCGATTATGAAGGTGAAATAAAAATTATAGCCAGTTCTCCAAAGGATTTATCAGTAATTTCACCAGGAGATAGAATAGCACAGTTATTAATAATACTCAGCCTACATAATAAATTTTCTAGTCATTCTGTAGAAAGAGGTTCCATGGGATTAGACTACACAGGTGTAGATTGGGCTATGCTTTCTTTAAATTTAGATTCTCGCCCCATGCTAAAACTAAATATTCAAGGACATGAATTTAATGGGCTACTGGATACAGGTGCAAACTCTAGCATCATCTCTCCTCAAGAATGGCCAAAACATTGGCCATTACAACAAGCCACTCAAATGCTTTGAGGCCTAGGAGTGGCGACTAATCCCCTTAAAGGTGCAATTGTATTAGATTGGAAGGATCCTGAAGGATGTGAAGGAACTATACAGCCATATGTATTGGATCATCTTCCCGTTAATTAATGGTGATGAGATGTCCTTGATCAATTAGGTTTGACAATAACAAATAAGGTCAACCAAAATGCACCCACTACTATGGCTAGACAAGGTTTTAGGAAAAGAAAAATATTAGAAAAACAAGAAGAAGGTATAGGAGCACCAACACAAATAGATCAAGGAACAGACAAAAATGTGTTGGATTTTCAGAAAGGGCCACTGAGACAATAAAAATTACTTGGAAATCAGAAAGACCAGTATGGGTTCCTCAATGGCCCCTGACTAAAGAAAAGATACAAGCAGCCCATGACCTGATCAAACAACAATTAGCGGAAGGACATATACAACCTTCTGTATCTCCCCATAATACTCCCATTTTTGTCACCAAAAAGAAATCTGGTAAATGGAGATTATTGCAAGATTTAAGAACCATTAATAATGAGATGGTTATTACGGGACCTGCTCCATCAGGGATTCCTCAATTGTCTGCTTTGCCAAGAACTTGGTATGTTTTAGTTATACATATTAAAGATTGTTTTTTTTTTTTCATTTCCAATTCATCCTGAGGATAGTCCACGTTTTGCATTTACTATTCCTGCACTGAATCATGAAGCTCCTTATCAGAGGTAAGAGTGGAAACTACTCCCTCAAGGGATGGCTAACAGCCCAACTACATGTCAAATTTATGTTAACAAAGTAATCCTGCCATTTAGAAATCAAAATCCTTAACTACAAATATTTCACTATATGGATGATGTATCATTTGCACACAAAGCTAAAAACACATTGCTAGAATGTTATGTCACACTTACAAACTGATTAAAAAAATTATAATCTAGAGATAGCAATAGATAAAGTATAATTAAAATTTCCAATAAATTATTTAGGAGTTCTATTATCCTCAACCATGGTCAGTCCACCAAAAATTCAAATAGGAGTAGATCAACTCCAATCAACTAATGACTTTCAAAGTTATTAGGAGACATAAATTGGATAAGGCCTTAACTAATTATACCAACAGGAGAGTTGGGACCTTTATTTGATATCCTAAAAGGTCTATTAGATCCAAATTCACCCAGAATGTTAACACCTGAAGCAAGAAAGGCATTAAAAATCATTGAAACATAAATGGGAAATATGCATTTGGATAGAGTTGATATAATTTTGCCTTTATTATTTATTGTACTACCAACAAAAAAAAGTATTTCTATAGGAGTATTTTGGCAAGAAGGTCCATTATTATGGATTCATTTATCTTATTCTTCTCACACTATTATTACTAGGTATCCTGAGACTGAGGGACAATTAATACTCATAGGACTAAAAGCAGCAAAGTGAGTGTGTGGAATTTCACCCAATAAAATTATTACTCCATATTCTTTGAATCAAATTGATAAATTAGCTAATGAGTTAAATACTTGTGCAGTAATCATGTGTAAATCAAATGTTTCATTTGATAACCACTTACCATCTAATCTTTTATTGTCTTTTTGGTAATCGCATCCTGTAATTTTTCCAAAAATGACAAGAAAACAAGTATCATGAATGCTCCAAGTATATTCACTGATGAGACAAATCATGGCACAGCAGCAATAGTTACACCTGATCAAACTTTTACATTTTTACTACCCAAACAATCAGCTCAAAAGGTAGAGCTTAATGCAGTATTACAAGCTTTTGTGATGTTTAAAGATTCTGTATTTAATTTATTTTCCCTTAGTCAGTATATAGTTAATGCTATAGTATCCCTTGAAGATGCTGGTAGTATTTCCCCTTCTGCTACTGTTTTCTCTTTGCTTTCCAGTATACAATGTCTAATCTGGGACAGAAAAGATTCATTCTTTATAGGACATATCAGGGCACATACAGGATTGCCTGGAGCCCTTAGTTTTGGCAATGATTTAGCAGATTAAACTACACATGACTTACATACATATTTTCCCTACACTAGAAGAAGCTACAAATTTTCATAAAAAGTTTCATGTCAATGCTAATACTTTACAAAAGTGTTTTAAAATAACTAAGGAAAAAGATAGAAAAATAATAAAACAATGTCAAAATTGTGTGACATTTTTACCACAAGTTAATCTTGGAGTCAATCCTAGAGGATTGATACCTAACCATATTTGGCAGATGAATGTCACACACTTGCTAGAATTTGGAAAATTAAAATATTTGCATGTTACATTGATACTTCTTCTAGATTTTTGATGGGCTCCCTTCATGCGGGGGAAAAAACTAAAGATGTTATAGCTCATTACTTACAAAATTTGCCACTTTGTACATTCCAAAACAGTTAAAAACAGATAATGCCCCTGATTATACTCCTACCTCTTTTAAACAATTTTTCTCATTATTTGGCATTACTCATATAACAGGAATCCCATACAATCCACAGGGACAATGCATAGTGAAAGAGCACATGAAACTATTAAAATGTACTTATTAAAGCAAAAAGACGCAATTGGGAAGGGGTATGAATTCCCCAAAGATAAACTTAAAATAACCCTTTTTACTCTAAACTTTTTAAATTTGGATTCATCAGGACTTAGTGCTGCGGAAAAGCATATGTGTCCAAAAAATGTGCATAAGTTCAAGGTACTTTGGAAGGATATTCTAACAGGACAACAGAAATGTCCTGACCCAATTATTGTCTGGACTCGGGGGTCTTTTTCTGTGTTTCTACAGGGAGAACAGCAGCCGATTTAAATAACAGAGAGATTAACTAAGGTCCTGACCCAGAGATTGCCTGGAGTCGGGAGTCTCTTTATGTGTTTCCACAGGGAGAACAGCAGCCAAATTGGATTCCAGAGAGATTAACTAAAGTACTGACCCAGTGATTGTCTGGAGTCAGGGGTCTGTTTGTGTGTTTCCACAGGAAGAACAACAGCCGATTTGGATTTCAGAGAGATTAACTAAAGCGATTTCTATAGACCAAAATAAGATGATTTGGCTCAAATCCATAACAGCTGATATCCAAAACTCCAGTTTCACTATCCTTACATCTGTGACAGAACAGGGATGCTTTTTTCAATATCTATTTTATTATTGCCCTTTCCCGTATCATGAAGTTTTATTTGTTTTTTTGAGCTCATTGAGACCTAGGTTAATGTTTTGCTGATCAGTTCTATATTTTGACTATAGAGTTTTTAAACATTGCACTGGTGATTTCACCTGTGAAAAGTTATAAGGCCTTTACTATTATGTTATGTGTTGTATGTATTATACTATGTGTGCACACTTGTGTTTTGTGTTATATGTTTGAATGTACGTATGTCCATATATCATATATGATGAGTGCTCATAAAAAAATGTATGCAAATATTTTTTTATTCACGTGATCTAAATGGTTTAATTTAAATTGGGTAAACAACTGTTGAGCATTGTTTTAATATGTGAACAAAAAAGGAAGTTAACAGACCTGTTTTTACTTCATCTTTTCATTTCATTATATTTAATAATTCTTTTCAAAATAATGTAAATTTTTAAGAAAATTATTTTCTTTTAGTGCCTTCTGGAATGTTAAATAATTTTCCTTTACCCATTATTGCCAGAATTTCTATCTTCATACCAGTGCCGTTGAAGTCAAAGATAAAACCAATCTACAGCTTCTGCAATAGCCATCCCTGAAATTCTTGCAGAACTTGTCAGGACTATGTATCACTTTTATGCATTGTGAACTCTCTCTTGGTGAAGCCACTTGTGGTAGTGTTGGGGTATATATGCTGATGCTATCAGCAGTGGTACAATTTTTCCAAAAGTAGCCATCAATTGGCTTGGTGTGTCTTCCTTATTCTCACTTGATAGAGGTCAGAAACCTTACAGAGGAAGGGGAAAGACTTCATCCACAATGACTGCTCTTTTAGCCATTTTGGTTTTGGATGCACACATGATATCTTTCTTTAGATCCATCCATCTAAGAATCTAAGCAACAGCCTCACACAGGGCCAAGAGGCTGATTCAGACACATCCCTTTCCAAAGCAATTAAGCAAAGAGCCACAGGTGATGCCCATTCATTTGCATTTGAAAACTGTTTTCTTCAGGTTTCACAAAGGGGTGGCATGTGGGAAAGACCTTCCTGACATTCAGGGCAACAGAACAATTGTTAAGCAAAAGGCCCAAACAGGGTTTCTCCACTGAGACATTAGTAGTCACACTGATATCTGAGTTTTCTGAGATGCTCGCCATTCCCTTCAGCTATCCACTACATGGCCATGTCACAGAGCTTGGAGGTGGCACATATCTTGGATACAAAACCATGAGCCTCTTCTGGAGAGTGGCCAGATTTCAGGAAGAAAACAGAAACTTAGGAAGATAGCAGGTGTTGCCCATCAATAAGGCAAGCTGCATTCCATTTATAAATTGGGCAGGATGAATGCTGGGAAGCTTTCTACTAGTCAGGACACATCCATTGATGCATTCTCTTTTCTAATATCTACAACCACGGACACAGTGGGGTACACAGACACAGAAACACTCGCATTGTCAAACGACTTACTAGAAACAGTTCACTCCAAACAAAACAAACCGCATTTCCTACCTATTCTCAGAACATGAGACAAAACCACAAACCCTCACCCACACCAACAAAGGCCCCTTCTTCCCCCAAGTAGGTCTGTGAATATCTGGAGTGTTCTCTGACTGTGGGGCATTCTAGGTTGCCCCAAAATGGCCTGTCCTGTCTTAGATCTGGTGTCCTTAACCAACTCTCTGAAGTTGTCAGGAGCCAGCGGTGAGTCACTACCTTCTTTCTCAGGAAAGGCCCCTCTTCAGAGCTTTCCTTCCATTTGGCCATGCAAACAGGATGGTCCAAAGTAGGTACCAAGAAAGACTGACTCTGTTATCTAGAATTCCAAAAATTGAGACCACTGGGACTGGGACATGGACTGGCACTGTTTGACTGGCTTTTTGTATCCCAAGATCAGAGAGTTTCTTCCCCAAGGAAGTGAGGTGAGGTTACTTCCATGAGGAACTGAATGAGTTCACTGCCTTGGCAACCACTTTGTACTAAGAGTTGCTGCCAAGGGTCCCATGAGATGGATGCTGTCCCTGCTTCCTGTGACACTTTCACAAGTTAGAATGGTATATCAACCATAGGCACCCGGGAACAGCTCTCCACACAGGTCTCATTTGGTCCATCTTCTCTACATTAACAATAGAAAGGCTGATTCAGATACAACCCTTCATCCTGACCAGGTTGTTTGCCATGGAAGATGAATTTTGCTGTCTCAGGTTTTTCAGAGGTGCATATATCTTCTTCAGTGATAATTTCTGCATGGAGCTTTGAGGTTCTCTGCAGGTGGAAGATCCCCAGCATTCCTGTATTGTAAGACGAACTCTGTCCCTGCTCTCCTGTAAAGTTAGATTGAGGTAACAGTGTATGGTTAGGGTTAATAACAGGTTTGATTTGGGTTAGGAATCGTTCTGCTGAATGAATAATGGTATTGGGAACCTGTGATGTGTATAAGAATACATAGGTGAAATATATGTATGAAAACAGAAATCTAAGTAACATTTGAAGCCCAGAAGGGCATTGGGCCCTTGATTGGGATACTTAGGTTTGAATAAATCGATATACAATGGCATAGGACCTTGTACCTTGGAAAATTGAATGTAGAAGAGAACATCCAGTCCAAAAGGATAGTCGGTAGTGAAAGGTTATTAAAATAGTTAATTGTCACTTCCTGTTTCTCTGTATGCTTAACAAAACACTGTTGAAATCTTGAGAACTGTTTGCTAATCTTGTTCCCAGAATGTACTGTCCCCAACTGCCAAACTGTAGAATATGCTCCCTCACCAGGTTGCATGTAAACCGCCCACTCGCCCTTACCCATCAGTATACTTCCTCCCTGCCCTCTCAAGGAAAGTAAATAATCCCTGCTTAAACTGTTGTCAGGGCTCTCTGCTCTATTCAAGTGAGCTCTGAGCCCCAGCATGCTGGACCCCAAATAAACCCTTTGCTGTTGCATGAGACAGTCTCTTGGTGGTCTCTTCCTCTGACACTCGCCGGACCTATACATATTGACGTTCCACCGAGTTCCGTCACTGGCGGACGAGAGACCCCAAAGGGCTCCTCTCGGAGCAAGTAAGGCACCTCTTTGTGGTTTCAGGATTCATGTTAGGGCTTGGCAATATCGCTTGCGATGAAGAGCCTGAGTTCTCTCCGACTTTGGCTGAGAGACCTCTCACAGAGACACAGGGCACCTCCCTGGGGGACGCCGCAGAGGACTCAGGAAATCAAGGAACAATTGTCTCCTCGATTCAGTGATATTTTGTTTCGGATTCGGTATTGCCATCCCATCGGGTTTTGCTGTCTACTGATTCCTGGTCTCAGTGATGTACATCCATTGCCTGTCTTTATGGTCTTGTTATATCTGTGTCGGGTGTCGTTGCATTTAGTTTGTGTATCTTTCATCATGGGACAGAGCACTTCAATGCCTCTGTCCCTGACCCTTAATCACTGGACCAAAGTTCGCTTAAGAGCTCAGAATCTTTCTTTTTCAGTAAAACTCCGGACCGGCCAGAATCTCTGAGCCTCAGAATGTCCCACCTTTGGAGTCGGATGGCCACTAGAAAGATCTTTCTACTTAACACTAATTTAAAAAATCAGAGATATTGTCTTTCAGCTGGGCCCACATAGCCATCCAGATCAACAGCCATATACCTTAAATTGGTAGGACCTCTGCAAATCTCCTCCTCCATGGGTGAAGCCTTTCCTTGCCCCTTCCCCTACTCCTATTGCTTCCCCCACGATCTCTCAAACCCTCTGCTCATCGTCCTACTCCACCCTCTGTTCTCCCTGAGTCACAAGATTTGACTCTACTGGACTCTCCTCCCCCTCCTTATCCCCTCTCCTCTTCCCCCAACCACCAACACACTCTAAGTGATTCCCTTGCAGCTGACTCAGCCTCTTCGCCATTGGAGGAAGCTAAGCTGGCCCAGGGCCCTCCAGATAACTCCCCCGTGGCACACACAGACCTCCTCCCCTGGAGGAAGATGGCCCGGATAAAGGAACTCGCTGGCTGTGAATCATTGAAAACCCTGTAACTCCTGTGATGCTCCCCCTATGTCCCTACGGGCCAATGATTGACGACAAAAATGGGGGAAAATTGCAAGCTTACCAGTATTGGCCTTTCTCCTCTTCAGACCTATATAACTGAAAAAATAACAATCCCCCTTTTTCCGAGGACCCTACCCGGCTCACAGGTCTGGTTGAATCATTGATGTTTTCATACCCGCCTGCTTGGAATGACTGTCAACAACTTTTAGGGACTCTCTTCATGACAGAGGAACAAAAGAGAATTCTCTTGGAAGCTAGAAAAAATATCCTCGTACCAGATGGGAGACCGACACATCTTCCCAACATAATCAAAGCCAGCTTTCCTTGAAGCGACCAAACTGGATTTAACAAATTTGAAGGTAAGAAAGCATCTGTCCACTTTTCGCTGGGTTCCAAATAATTTGGCCAAGGTAAGAGAGATTATTCGAGGGCCTAATGAATCTCCCTCTATGTTTCTTGAGAGAATTATGGAGGCATATAGAAGATATACACCTTTCAATCCTCAGGCAGAGGATCAAAAAGCATCTGTCACAATGGCCTTTATTGGGCAAGCTGCCCTAAATATTAAAAGAAAGTTACAATACTTAGATGGATTACAAGATATGATTTTGGGAGATTTAGTCAGAGAAGCCGAGAAAGTATACTATAAGAGAGAAACTGAGGAAGAGAAGGGAGCAAAGGGAGGATAAAAGAAACAAAAGACAGACTACAGCGTTGACTAAGGTCCTGGTCAGAACACCAAAAGGGCCAGAAATTAAGAAATAGGGAGACAGGAAGAGATACCTGGTCCCATGCCCGAGGCCATCCCTGGCCTCAAATCAATGTGCCTATTCTAAAGAAAAAGGACGCTGGGCCCACGAGTGCCCTAGAAAGAGACAGCCATGCCAGCCAGCCATTCTGACTCTGGAGGATGACTACAAAAGTTGGGGCTCAGATCCCCTCCCTGAGTTCGGGGTAACTTTTGAAGTGAAGGGGACCCCAGTAAACTTTGAAGTGGATACAGGGGCAATATACTCAGCCCATAAGGCTCCATTGGGCCCTCTATCAAATAAAAGGTCTACTGGCTGCACCATGTCAGTCACAAGGCATTTGGAAGCCAATGGAAGATCCACATGGCCCACCACAGATGTTTTATCACACACTTTCATAACACTGCTCTAGTCCCACTACTCACCAGGCTCCAACTTACTGGCATCTCTGTTCTACACCATTTTCTTGAAACCCAGTCAATCAAGGCACTGTCTGGTATACTCATGATCATCAAGAGGACATCCCAAGGTTCTCCAGTTTTAGCTGGTCATGGGAATTTCAAAAATTTTATGATAATTTTCCAGCAATATTTCACGGATGAAGTTGGAGGCACTGTGGGTTTCAATTCATTCAGGAAAAATTAAATGCTGAGGAAGCTAATTTCAGTAAACTCTGGAGCACTCTCACAGGCAAGGCTTCCCAAAAAGTGCCCCAAAAGTAACATGAAACCAGGCCCATTGAGGTCTACAAAGCGAGGTCCATGTGTGTTTTCAATCTCAATTATGGCTGCCAAGTTTTTCAGAATTAAATCATGTGATATCTTGGCTGAGATTCCCAGTGTTCTTTGGAAAGCCAACCTGGGCCTAGACCTCGGGTTCCAAGGTTACCTCTCATGCCTGGCCTCCTAAAATCCCATCACAATTCATGGCAATACTTCTCTGAGTTCAGTTCCAGATCTCAGTCTGTAAGGGGAATCACACCAGAGTTCAAGCCCAGATGGACCCATTCAACTCTTCCGTGACACAAATGAATACAATTAAAACCAAAATACTCCCACACGTCCCTCATCTTCTTCCATATAAACACTCATCATAAACTCTGCCTGAAGGTTTCCATGAGGGGCACAGCCCAAGAGAGTGTCCAAAATAAGCATCCTTGCACCTCATTTGCATACCTTCAGGGTGGCCTGGACACCATTACTGTGAACCAGGAGTAAACAAATAGGCTTGCCGTTAATAAAATTCCAATTCTCCAATTTGAGGCCTACTGACTTAGGGGTTAGATTCTTTATGTGAATTGGAGTCATGAGAAAACCCAAGCACCTATGGGCTAGCCTCTGCAGGTTGTGAAGAACTCATTTGACACAAAGGATCTCTATTCTCACTTGATGGAGGTCAGGAACCTTACAGAGAAAGGCGAGAGGCTTCATTCCAATGACTGCTCTTTTGGCCATTTTGGTTTTGGATTCACACATGGGATCTTTCTTTAGATACATCAGGTGCTGAGAATCTAAGCCACAGCCGCACACATGGCCAAGGGGCTGATTCAGACACATCCCTTTCCAAAGCAATTAAGAAAAGAGCCAAAGGTGATTCCCTTCATTTCCATTTGAAAACTGTTTTCTCCAGGCTTCACAAAGGTGTGGCCTGAGTCAAAGAGCTTCCTGACATTCAGTGCAACAGAACAATAAGTAAGCAAAAGGCAAAAAGCAGGGTTACTCCACTGAGACTTTCCTGGTCACCCTGATATCTGAGTTTTCTGAGATGCTCGCCATTCTCTTCAGCTCTCCAGTACATGGCCATGTCACAGAGCTTGGAGGTGGTACATATCTTGGACACAAAACCATGAGCCTATTCTGGAGAGTGGCCAGAATTCAGGAAGAAAACACCAACTTAGGAAGATAGCAGGTGTTGCCCATCGATAAGACAAGCTGCAGTCCATTCACAAATAGGGCAGGATAAATTTTGGGAAGATTTATACTAGACAGGACACATCCATTAATGCCTTCTCTTTTCTAATGTCAATAACAACAGACACAGACATAGAAAGACTTGGCTTGTCAAAAACTTAGTAGAAACAGTCCTATCCAACCAAACAAACCACCTTTCCTACCTATTCTCAGAACATGAGACAAAACCACAAACACACACCAACTCCCACAAAGGCACATCCTTTCCCCAAGTAGGTCTGTGACTATCCGGGGTGTCCTCTGAATGGTGGGCCATACTATGATTCCCGAAAATGGCCTGTCCTCTCTCAGATCTGGTTTTCTTGGCCAACTCTGTGAAGTTGTCAGGAAAAAGTGGTGAGGCACTACCTGCTTTCTCAAGAAAAGTTCCTCTCCAGAGCTCTCCTGGCATTTGCCTTCCTCACATCAGTAGGTACCAAGAAAGACTGACTCTGTCCTTGGAAAATCAAAACAATGAGCCCACTGGGACTGGGACTGGGACTACTTTTGGCTGCCTGGCTTCTTTGATACCAAGATCAGAGAGTTCCATCACCAAGGAAATGATGTATGTCACTTTCTTGGAACTGAATGAGGTCACTGCCTTGGAAACCACTTTGTCCTAACCGTTGTTTCCAAGGCTACCATGAGATGGAGTATGCCCCTACTTTCTGTGACACTTTCACAAGTTAGAATGGTATATCAACTATAGGCACCCGGGAACAGCTCTCCACACAGGCCTGGTCAGGTCAGTCTTCTCTACAATAAGAAGAGAGAGGCTGATTCAGACACATCCCGTCATCCTGACCAGGTTGCTCGCCATGGAAGATGAATTTTGCTCTCTCAGGACCTTCATACCTGCCTACAACTTCTCCAGGTATCATTTCTGAATGGACCTTTGAGGTTCTCAGCAGGTGGAAGGTCCCCTGCTTTCCTGTATTGTAAGAACCACTCTGTCCCTGCTCTTCTGTAAAATGAGATTGAAGGAACAGTGTATGTTTAGGGTTAATAACTGGTTTGATTTTTGTTAGGAATAATTCTGTGTGATGAATAATGGTATTGGGAACCTACGATATTTACAAGAATATAGAGGTGAAATAGAAGTATGAAAACAGAAATCTAGGTATGATTTGAAGCCCAGAAGGTCATTGGGCCCTTGATTGGGATAGTTAGCTTTGAATTATGTTCTGCACAGTTGTCTAAGTTAAATCGATATACAATGGCATAGGACCTTGTACCTTGGATGACTGAATGTAGAAGAGAATATCTAGTCAAAAAGGGATAGTAGGTAGGATTAGGAAGATATTTGGTAGGTTTAGGAGAAGAGTGAGTATAGGATTTGGACCAAAAGTTCTTTAGTAATAGGGTATTAGTTAGAGAGTGAATGTAAATGTCAGCACATATGATGAGTCAGTCACTATGATGAGCTGTGGAAAATATGTAGAAAAGCAGATATCAATAGTGACATTACGAAATCAGGCAAAGTATATAGTGAGTGATAGGATTAGACATTTTCAACAGGGTTGAGTTTGAATACATAATCCTTGCAAGAAACAAATATGTAGTCACCAATAGGATTGACATTTGAGAGCATTAGGCAACCTGGACATGGATGTTTTTAGTAATTCATGTTCACATTACATTTAGGCTTTGGTACAATCATAGTGTGACCTTTACATTTTTGTCCAGATTATTACTATGATAAAATGTATATGTAGATCAGGTGACATGAGTATTTCTACCACCATTTCTGGGAGCAATATATTGAAGACATAAAATTCGTATTGGGGGTACAAAGAGGTGTACCCTGTGTCTATGAATATGGAGATAAAGCATGAATAGACCATACTTATATTGATATACAATCATTCATTACAACCAGTTATACATGTAATGATAATATTAGTTTTTTGGTTTATCATGAAGAGTTTGTGAGTTTTGCTACAAAAGTGATTATGGAAATTGAAAATAATGTGTTTGGAAAGAATTCTCATGAAAAGACCTGTCAAGAAACCCTGACAATACATGCGTTCTGAAGCAGGAAGTGATTAAATTTGAAACAAATGCCTATCAATTTGTGAATTGTGGATGAAATTCATATCCTATGATGTGCAAAAACTGAAGAAATAATATTGTACCAGTGTTTAATAAAAATGAACGTCCAATTACATATCATGTCCCATAGGAATCTACTTGCATTGATGTTAGACGGGGTCAGTTACTGTAGAATTATTAGGATTTGTATGCACCAGTCACTGAAGTTAGTTTTCCGTACTAGGAAACAAATATGTATTTCAGGTGGATGAATATTTCTGGGAATAATCTTGTATAAATTTCATTATAAATCCACATACATGAACATGAATGAATTTAGAGAGTGTATATAGGACACATATATTTTATATTTTGAAAAATCTGTGTGTCTATATATATGTATATAGACACACACGCACAAAGAGAGACATTAAAAAGTAGCAATATATATTCCAATCCAAATTCATCATTAAATATATATCATTCACAGATGCAAAAATATTTATTTTACTGAACATAAGTTTATGTATAATGTTGTTCAAAGAGGAAGCTACCCGATATGTTGAATTTTAGTTCCAACAGCGTTTAAGAGGAGTGATCTCTTCTCACAATTTTTAACTTCCAAGTCAGCCACCTCACAAAAATGTACGTGTGATACCTGTTAGGATTCTATATGTGCATATAAATATACATGTGTGAATTGGCTACAGAGAAAGGGAAAAAATAAATCACATATTTCTTAACTTTAAAAACACATGGAAAATTATTTCAATTAAAAATTGAATAGATTTATAACTCCTACCTTATATAATGCAAAAGGCAAGTCCAACTATACAACATGCCTCCTCTGAACTGCTTGTATTTCTATTCTGTTTGGGTTTTTTTCTCCATTATATTAGGAAGAGTATTCTGAGTCTAGTAGGTGTGTGTTAGTGTCAGGGATTCAGTATTTCAAAAGGAAAATTGGAAAAGTAATCCAATGTGTATGCAAATATGTGCTGCAAAAATATCCTAGCACTCTAATCCTGAACAATGCCTTCACATTACCTTCTCCCCAAGTAAGCCACAATTAGAGGAGAAGAGTTAGAAAATCAGTGAATGCATATCTGGAATGGAAAATGCTCTGGAGTTCACAACCTTGGAAGTGGTAGAGGAGTTTCCAAAAGTAAGGGACAGGGTAAACACTCCACAAACATGGACCTATGCTGGCCTTCAAACTTTTTGAGAAACTGCCTCTGAGGTTGGGTACTTGAAATATATGTTGTTGTCAGGATATTTGGCTTCTTTTGTAGTGAGACCATCAAAGCTTGGTCTGCATCCCTGTGCCCTGGAGGACATGGTTTCTTAATTTCCAATGAACATGAGGCAGCTGTGCTGAATTCTCTCTTTATAGGTAAACTGTGTCCACTGGGGACTAAGTGTCTCCCCATGTGAACTGTGAAGCCATTTGGTCCTCCTCCACTTTTTGTGGTGTTTTTTGCAGCTGCACTGGGAGTTTGGTATTTGCCTTACAAAATACAAGGAGCTCAACTGGGACACAGTACTTGAGGGAGTTCTGTCACGTGTGGTGGGTCATGGTCTGCAGGAGAATGCACCAACCATGCTTCTATCCATCATAGCTTGCCCCATTGCCCCCTTGTCCATATCAACCTGATTCTGAACATTGGCCTGAATCCTCATCATATAACAAGATGTCTTCACATATAAGGGTCTGCTTGCTGCATCATGTAAGTCAAGAGCCATTTGGAATCCAATGGTAGATCCTCATGGCCCTACCACTGATGTTTTATCACACAACTGCCCACCACTGCTGTAGACCCACTAGTCAGCAGGCTCCAACTTACTGCCATCTCTGTTCTACACCGTTTTCTTGTAACTCAGTCAATAAAGGCACTGTTTGCTATACTCATGATCAGCAACAGGACATCCAAAGGTTCTCCAGTGCCACCTGGTCACGGGAATTTCAAAAATTTCATGGTATTTATCTAGCCATTTTTCAAGCATGAAGTTGGAGGCACTGTGGGTTTCAATTCATTCAGTAACCATTAAAAGTTGAGGAAGCTCATTTCAATGAAAGCTCTGGAGAAATCTCAGAGCCAAGGCTTCCCAAAGAGTGGCTAAAATGTCACAGGAAGCCAGGCCCATTGAGGTCTACAATGTGAGGACCATGTGTGTTTTGACTCTCAACTATGGCTGCCTTGTCTTTAAGAATAAAATCATGTGATATCCTGGCTGAGATTCCCAGTGCTCTGTGGAAATCCACCCTGGGCCTAGATCTCAGTTTTCAAGGGTGACTCTTATGCGTGGCCTCCTAAAATTCCAACATATTTCATGGCAATACTTCTCTGAGGTGAGTTCCACAACTCAGTCTCTAAAGGGAATCACACCAGAGTTCAAGCCCTGGTGGACCCAGTCATTTCTTCCAACCACTACACAAATGACCAAAATTAAAACCAAAACACTCCCACATGGCCCTCATCTTCTTCCATATAGTCAATTATCTTCACCTCTGACTGGAGTTTTCCATTTGGGGCGCAGCCTAAGACAATGTCCAAATTAAGCTCGCTTGCCCCTTATTGGCCTGAAGTCAGGGTGGCCTGGACATCCTTCCTGTAAACCAGAAGTGATCAAATAAGCCTGCCATTAATACTGCTCTGTTTCTCCCATTTGAGGACTACTAATTTCAGGAATAGATTTTTTATGTGATTTGGAGTCATGCGAAAACCCAAGCACCTCTGCAGGGCTTTGAAGAACTCATTTGACCCAAAGAAAACCTATTCTCACTTGATGGAGGTCAGGAACCTCACAGAGGAAGGGGAGAGACTTCATCCACAATGACTGACTTTTTGCTATTATGGTTTTGGATGCACACATGAGATCATTCTATAGATCCATCAGGTGGTGAGAATCTATGCCACAGCCACACACAGGGCCAAGAGGCTAATTCAGACACATCCCTTTCCAAAGCAATTAAGCGAAGAGCCACAGTTGATGCCCATTCATTTCCATTTGAATATAAGATTTGGAAAGAAAACAGTTTTCTTCAGGCTTCACAAAGAGGTGGCCTGAGGCAAAGACCTTCCTGACATTCAGTGCAACACAACAATAAGTAAGCAAAAGGCCCCAAGCAGGGTTTCTCCACTGAGACTTTCCTGATCACCATGATATCCAAGTTTTCTGAGATGCTCGCCATTCTCTTCAGCTCTCCAGTACATGGCCATGTCACAGAGCTTGGAGGTGGTACATATCTTGGACACAAAACCATGAGCCTATTCTGGAGAGTGGCCAGAATTCAGGAAGAAAACTTCAACTTAGGAAGATAGCAGGTGTTGCCCATCGATAAGACAAGCTGCAGTCCATTCATAAATTGGCCAGAAATAATTAGGGGAAGATTTATACTAGACTGGACACATCCATTAATGCATTCTCTTTTCTAATGTCTATAACAACGGACATACTGGGATACACAGACAAAGAAACACTCACCTTGTCAAACAACATACTAGAAACTGTCCACTCCAAACCAAACAAACCGCCTTTCCAACCTATTCTCAGAACATGAGACAAAACCAAAAATCCACACCCACTCCCACAATGGCACCTCCTTCCCCCAAGTAGGTCTGTGACTATCTGGAGTGTCCTCTGAATGGTGGGCCATACTATGATCCCCTGAAATGGCCTGTCCTCTCTCACATCTGGTTTCCTTGGCCAACTCTGTGAAGTTGTCAGGAAAAAGTGGTGAGCCACTGCCTGCTTTCTCAGGAAAGGTCCCACTTCAGAGCTTTCCTGGCTTTTGGCCATCCTCAAATCAGTAGTTACCAAGAAAGACTCACACTGTCCTTGGTAAATCCTAACAAGTGAGCCCACTGGGACTGGGACTGGGACTGCCCCTCGGTGCCTGGCTTCTTGGATACCAAGTTCAGAGAGTTCCATCACCAAGAAAATGAGGTTTGCCACTTTCTTTGGAACTGAATGAGGTCACTGCCTTGGCAACAACTTTGTCCTAACAGTTGCTTCCAAGGGTCCAATGAGATGGAGTCTGCCCCTACTTCCCGTGACAATTTCACAAGTTAGAATGGTATATCAACCATTGGCACCCGGGAACAGCTCTCCACACAGGCCTGGTTCGGTCCATTTTCTCTAAAATAAGAATAGAGAGGCTGATTCAGACACATCCCTCATCCAGACCAGGTTGTTTGCCATGGAAGATGAATTTTGTTCTCTCAGGTCCTACATACATACCTACAACTTCTCCAGGTATCATTTCTGCATGGACATTTGAGGTTCTCAGCAGGTGGAAAGTCCACTACTTTCCTGTATTGTAAGAACCACTCTGTCCCTGCTCTTCTGTAAAATGAGATTGAGGGAACAGTGTATGTTTAGGGATAGTAACAGGTTCATTTTGGGTTAGTAATCATTTCCTGCGATATTTACAAGTATACAGAGGTGAAATATAAGTATGAAAACAGAAATCTCGGTATGATTTGAAGCCCAGAAGGGCATTGGGCCCTTGATTGGGATACTTAGATTTGAATTATGTTCTGCAAAGATGTCTCAGATAACACGATATACAATGGCATAGAACCTTTTACCTTGGATGATTGAATGTAGAAGAGAACATCCAATCAAAAAGGGATAGTCAGTAGGATTAGGAAGATATTCCATAGGTTTAAAAACAAGAGTGAATATAGGATTTGGAACAAAAGGTCTTTAGCAATAGGGTTTCGGTTAGAGAGTGAATGTAAATGTCAGGACATATGAAGAGTCACTCAGTATGATGAACTGGGGAAAATATGTAGCAACGCAGATATCAATAGAGGCATTACAAAATCAGGCAAAGTATAAAGTGAGTGACTGGATTAGACACTTTCAACAGGGTTGAGTTTGAATACGTAATCTTAGGAAGAAACAAATATGTAGTCACCAATTGAATTGACATTTGAGAGCAAAAGGCAACCTATACATGGATGTTTTTAGTAATCCATGTTCACTTTCCATTTAGGCTTTGATACAGTCATAAGTGTGACCTTTACATTTTTTTTCAGAATATTTCTGTGATAAAATGTATATGTAGATCAGGTGACATGAGTATTTCTTCCACCGTTTCTCGGAGCAATATATTAAAGATGTAAAATTAGTATTAGGGGTACAAAGAGGTGTACCCTGTGTCTATAAATATAGAGATAAAGCATGAATAGACCATACTGTGAATAAATAATAAAACTTGTTCCAACTTTAAGTAATGGATTGAGCTGATATCTGAATATGTACAGGAAATCGTATATTGATATACAATCATTCATTCCAACCAGTAATACATCTAATGGTAATATTAGCGTTATGATGTATCATGAAGAATGTGTGAGTTTTGCTTCAAAAGTGTTTTTGGAAATCGAAAATAATGTGTTTTGAAAGAAGTCTCATGAAAAAAACAGTCAAGAAACCTGGAGGAATACATGTGTTCTGACGCAGGAAGTGATTAAAAGTGAAGCAAATGCCTATAAATTTGTGAATTTGTGAATAAGATATATATCCTACGATGTGCAACATCTGTAGGCTAAAACACTGTACCTCAGATGATTGAATGTAAAAGAGAACATCCAGTCAAAAAGTGGTAGTCAGGAGGATTAGGAAGTTAGTAAGTTTAGGAAGAAGAGTGAGTCTAGGAGTTGGACCAAGACTTTTTTAGTAATAGGATTTTCGTTAGAGAGTGAATGTAAATGTCAGCAAATCTGAAGAATCAGTCACTATGATGAACTGGGCAAAATATGTAGAAAAATAGATATCAATAGTGACATTAGGAAATCAGGCAAAGTATAAAGTGAGTGATAGGTTTAGACATTTTCAACAGGGTTGAGATTGAATATATAATCTTAGGATGAAACAGATATGTACTCACCAATAGAATTGACATTTGAGAGCCTTAGGCATCCTGGACATGGATGTTTTTAGTAATTCATACTCACATTCAAATTAGGAGTTGGTACAGACATAAGTGTGATCTTTGCATTTTTTTCCAAAATATTACTGTGATAAAATATATATGTAGTTCTGGTGACATGAGTATTTCTTCTACCATTAAGGGGAGCTATATTTTGAAAACTCATTAAATAGTATTGGGGATAAAAATAGGTGTATGCTTTTTCTATGAATATAGAGATAATGCATGAATAGTCCATACTGGGAATAAATAATATAACTGGTATCAAATTTGGAAATTGGAATAAATTGATATCTGAAAATATACAGGAAATCTTACATTGATATACAATCATTCATTCCATCCAATTATACATCTAATGGTAATGTAAGTGTTATGGTTTATCATAAAGAGAGTGTGAGTTTTGCTTCAAAAAGATTATGGAAATCAAAAATAATGCGTTAGGAAGAACTATCATGAAAAAACCAGTCAAAAAAAAGGAGGAATCTTAAGTAGGAAGTGATAGAAAGTGTACCAAATGCATTTAAATTTGTGAAATGTGGAAGAAATCTATTTTCTAAGATGTCCATAAACTGAAGAAATAGTAATGTACCAGTGTTGAATAAAAATGAACATCAAAATGCACAACATTTCCCATAGGAATCTACTTGTATTGATGTTAACCTGGGTAAGTTACTGTAGAAATATAAGGATTTGTATACACCCTTCACTGAAGTGAGTTTTCAGTACTAGAAAACAAATATGTATTTGAGGTGGATGAATATATCTGAAAATAATCTTGTGAAAAGTTGATTATAAAACCACATACATGAACATGAATGAATTTAGGGAGTGTATAATAAGAGACATATATTTCATATTTTGAAAAATCTAGAGAGTGTAGATTTTTCACAAAACACATACAGAGATATAAAAAAGTAGCAATATATATGACAATCGAAATTCATCATGAAATACATATCATACACAGATCCAAAAATATTTATTTTACTGAATATGGATTTATGTATAATGTTGTTCAACTAGGAAGCTCACCCATAGGTTGAATTTTCAGTTCCAACAGCGTTTAGGAGGAGTGATCTCTTCTCACAATTTGTATCTGCCACGTCAGCCACCTCACAAGAATGTACGTGTGGTACCAGGTAGGATTCTATATGTGCATATAAAAATACATGTGCTGAATAGGCAACAGATAAGGGGAGACAGGAATTCACATAATTGATACCTTTCAAAACACATGAAGAACTATTTCAATTAATAATTGACCAGATTTATAACACCTACACTTTATCATGCAAAAGGCAAGTCCAACTATACACCATGCCTCCTCTGAACTGCTTGTATTTCTATTCTGTTTGGGTTATTTTTCTCCATCATATTAGGATTAGTAGTCAGAGTCTAGTAGGGTGTGGGTTAGTGTCAGGGTTTCAGTAATTCGAATGGAAAATAGGAAAATGAATCCATTGTGTATGAAATATGTGCTACAAAAAATCTTCCCACTCTCATTCAGAACAATGCCTTGACATTACCTTCACCCCAAGTAAGACACAATTAGAGGAGAAGAATTAGTAAATCTGTGAATACATATCTGGAATGGAAAATGCTCAGGAGACCACAACCTTGGGGGTTGTAAAGGAGTTTTCAAAAGTAAGCGACAGGATGAACACTCCACAATCATGCAACTCTGCTGGCCTAAATACTTCTTGAGAAACTGCCTCTGAGGTTGGGCACTTGAACTACATGTTGTTCTCAGGAGATTTACTGTCCTTTGTAGTGATACCATCAAAGATGGGTCTGCATTTATGTGACCTGGAGGACTTGGTTTCTTATTCTCCAAAGAACATGAGCCAGCAGTGCTGTATTCTCTCTTTGTAGGTAATCTGTGGCCACTGGGGGCTAAGTGTCTCTTCGTATTGACTGTGAAGCCAATTGGTCATCCTACAATTGTCGTGGTGTTTCTTGGTTCTGCACTGGGGTTTTTGTATTTGCTTCATGAAATACAAGGAGTTCAACTGGGACACAGAGCAGGAGGGAGTTCTGTCATGTGTGGAGGGTTAGGGTCTTCAGGAGAATTCACCAACCAGGCTTCTACCCCACATAGCTTGGCCCCTTGTCCATAACAAACTGATTCTGAATATTGCCCTGAAACCTCTCCATATAAAAAGATGCCTTTACATATAAGGGTCTGCTGGCTGCACCACGTCAGCCAAAAGCCACTCGGAAGTCAATGGCAGATCCACATGGCCCCACCTCAGATGTTTTATCATACACCTGCACACCACAACTCTGGGCCCACTTCTCCTCAGCAGGCTCCAACTTACTGGCATCTCTGTTCTACACAATTTTCATGAAACAGAGTCAGTCAAGGCACTGTCTGGTACATTCATGATCAGCAAGAAGACATCCAAAGTTTCTCCAGTGACACTTGGTCATGGGAATTTCAAAAATTTCATGGTATTTATTAAGCCATGTTTCAAGGATGAAGTTTGTGGCACTGTGGGTTTCAATTCATTCAGGAACCATTAAATGTTGAGGAAGCTCATTTCAATGAAAGCTCTACAGAACTCTCACAGGTAAGGCTTCCCAAAGAGTGGCCAAAGACACATATATTTCATATGTTTAAAAATCTGGACAGTATATATATATATATATATATATATATATATATATATATATATATATAAATATATACATACACACACACACACACATACACAGAGACATTAAAAACTAGCAATATATATACCAATCAAAATTCATCGTGAAATATATATCATCCACGTATCCAAAAATATTCATTTTACTGAACATGGATTTATGTATAAAGTTGTTCAACTAGGAAGCCCACCCATAAGTTGAATTTTCAGTTTCAACAGCGTTTAGGAGGAGTGATCTCTTCTCACAATTTGTATCTGACATGTCAGCCACCTCACAAGAAAGTACGTATGATACAAGATACGATTTTATATGTGCATATAAAAATACATATACTGAATAGGATACAGAGAAATGGGGGAGAAAGGAATTCACATATTTGATAAATTTAAAAACACATGGAGAACTCTTTAAACAAAAAATTGACTAGATTTATAACTCCTACGCTATATAATGGAAAAGGCAAGTCCAAATGTACACCATGCCTCCTCTGATTTTCTTGTATTTCTATTCTGTTTGGGTTATTATTCTCCATCATGTCAGGAATAGTAGTCAGAGCCTAGTAGGGTATGGTATAGTGTCAGGGATTGAGTATTTTGAATGAAAAATTGGAAAATGAATCCAATGTGTATACAAATATGTGCTACACAAAAATCTTCCCACTCTCATCCAGAACAATGCCTTGACATTACCTTCGCACCAAATACGACATTTAGAGGAGATGAGTTAGAAAATCTGTGAATACATATCAGGAATTGAATATGCTCAGGAGTTCACAAACTTGGAGGTGGAAGAGGAGTTTCCAAAAGTAAGTGACATGGTAAACACTCCACAAACATGAAGCTCTGCTGGCCTAAAAACTTCTGGAGAAAATGCCTCTGAGATTGGGCACTTGAAATATAAGTGGTTGTCAGGAGCTTTAGCTTCCTTTGTAGTAAGACCATCAAAGATGTGTCTTCATCTATGTGACCTGGAGGACATGGTATCTTATTTTCCAATGAACACGAGGCTGCAGTGCTGAAATCTCTTTTTGTAGGTCAACTGTGGCCACTGGGTTCTAAGTGTCTCCTCGTGTGGACTGTGAACCCATTTGCTCATCCTCCAATTTTTGTGGTTTTTCTTGATGCTGCACTGGGAGTTCGGTATTTGCTTCACAAAATACAAGGAGTTCAACTGAGACACAGTGCTGGAGGGCGTTTTGTCACGTGTGGTGGGACAGGGCCTGTAGGATTATGCACCAACCAGGCTTCTGTCGAACATAGCTTGCCCCCTTGACCAAAGCAACCTGATTCTGAACATTGCCCTGAAACCTATCCATACAACATGATGCCTTTACATATAAGGGTCTGCTGACTGCACAATGTCAGTCAGAAGCCATTTGGATGCCAATGGTAGATCCACATGAAACCACCACATCTGTTTTATCTCACACCTGCCCACCTTTGCTCTAGGCCCACTATTCAGCAGGCTCCAACTAACTGGCATCTCTGATCTACACCATTTTTGTGAAACCCAGTAAATCAAGGCAGTATCTGGCACACTCATGATCAGCAACAGGATATCCAGTGGTTCTCCAGTGCCACCTGGTCATGGGAATTTCAAAAATTTTATGGTATATATGGAGCCATTTTTCAAGAATGAAGTTGGAGGCACTGAGTGTTTCAATTATTTCAATAACCATTAAATGGTGAGGAAGCTAATTTCAATGAAATCTCTGGAGGACTCTCACAGTCAAGGCTTCCAAAAGAGTGGCCAAAATGTCACATGAAGCCAGACCCATTGAGGTCTACAATGTGAAGTCCATGTGTGTTTTGACTCTCAACTATGGCTGCCAAATCTTTCACAATAAAATCATGTGATATCCTGGCTGAGATTCCCAGTGCTCTGTGGAAAGCCACCCAGGGCCTATATCTCAGTTTCCAAGGGGGAATCTTATGCGTGGCCTCCTAATATGCCAACACAATTCATGGCAATACTTCTTTGAGGTCAATTCCAGAACTCAGTCTTTATGGGGAATCACACCAGAGTTCAAGCCCAGGTGGACCCAGTCATCTTTTCCTACCACCACACAAATGACCACAATTAAAACCAAAAAACTCCCACATTGCCCTCATCTTCTTATATATAGACACTCATCATAAAACCTGGCTGGAGGTTTCCATGAGGGGTGCAGCCCAAGGCAGTGTACAAAATAAGCTCCCGTGCGCCTCATTTGCCTAATGTCATGGTGGCCTGGACATGCTTCCTGTGAACCAGGAGTGATCAAATAGGCCTGCCATTAATACTGCTCCGCTTCTCCAATTTGAGGCCTACTGACTGTGCATTTTAGATTATTTATGTGAATTAATGTCATGAGAAAACCCAAGCAACTATGAGCTAGCCTCTGTAGGATTTAAAGAATTCACTTGACCCAAAGGATCTCTATTCTCACTTAATTGAGATCAGGAACCTTACAGAGGAAGTCAAGAGACTCTATCCACAATGACTGTTCTTTTAGCCATTTTGGTTTTGGATGCACACATAGCAGGAGTTGGCCATCCATAAGGCAAGCGGCAGTCCATTCATAAATTTGGTAGGATGAATGCTGGGGAGCTTTCTCATAGACAGGACACATCCACTGATGCATTATCTTTTCTAATGTCTACAACCACGGACAGTGAGTTACAGACATAGAAACACTCACCTTGTCAAAAGACTTACTAGAAATAGTTCACTCCAAACCAAACAAACCACCTTTCCTACCTATTCTCAGAACATGAGACAAAACCAGAAACTCATACCCAAACCCACAAAGGCACCTCCTTCCCACAAGTAGGTCTGTGACTATCTGGAGTGTCTTCTGACTGGAGGGCCATACAATGTTCCTCCAAAATAGCCTGTCCTGTCTCAGATCTTGTGTCTTTGGCCAACTCTCTGAAGTTGTCAGGAGTCAGCAGTGAGGCACTACCTTCTTTCTCAGGAAAGGCACCTCTTCAGAGCTTTTCTGCCATTTCGACATCCTAACATCAGTAGTTAGCAAGAAAGAATGACCCTGTCCTCGGGAAATCCAAAAAGTGAGAACACTGGGACTGGGACTAAATCTGGCACTGTTTAACTGGCTTCCTGGATCCCAAGATCAGAGAGTTCCATCACAAAGGAAGTGAGGTGAGGTCACTTCCTTCAGGAACAGAATGAGTTCACTGCCTTGGCAACCATTTTGTCTTAACAGTTGCTTCCAAGGGTCCCATGAGATGGAAGCTGCCCCTGGTTCCTGTGACACATTCACAAGTTAGAATGATATATCAACCATAGGCACCTGGGAACAACTCTCCACACAGGTCTCATTTGGTCCATCTTCTCTACATTAAGAATAGAGAGGCTGATTCAGACACAACCCTTCATCATGACCAGGTTGTTCGCCATGGAAGATGACTTTTGCTCAATCAGGTCCTTCAAAGCTGCCTACATCTTCTTCAGGGATCATTTTTGCATGGATCTTTGAGGTTCTCAGCAGGTGGAAGATCCCCTACATTCCTGGATTGTAAGACCACCTCTGTCCGTGCTCTTCTGTAAAGTTAGATTGAGGTAACAATGTATGGTTAGGGTTGATAACATGTTCGATTTGGGTTAGGAATCAGTCTGCTGCATGAATAATGGTATTGGGGGATGCCACCGAGGACTTGAGAAATCGAGGAACAATTGTCTCCTCGACTCAGTGATTTTTTGTTTCAGATTCTGTATTGCCAGCCCATAGGATTTTGCCTGCTACGCAGTCCTGGTCTCAGTTTTGGATGTCCATTGCCTGTCTTTATTGTCTTGTCTTGTCTGTGTTGTGTGTTGTTGCATTCACTGTTTGTGTATCTTTCAATATGGGACAGAGCACTTCAATGTCTCTGTCCCTGACCCTTGATCACTGGACCAAAGTTCGCTTAAGGGCTCAGAATCTTTCTTTTTCTGTAAAACTGCAGACATGCCAGACTGTCTGTGCCTCAGAATGTTTCACCTTTCAAGTCGGATTGCCCCTAGAAGCATCTTTATACTTCCCACTAATTTAAAAAGTCAGAGATATTGTCTTTCAGCTGTGCACACATAGCCATCCTGATCAACAGCCATGTATCTTAACTTTGCAGGACCTCTGCAAGTCTCCTCTTCCATCGGTGAAGCCTTTCCTTGTCCCTTTCCCTGCTGGTACTGCTTCCCCCATGATCTCTCAAACCCTCTGCTCCTCCTCCTCCACCACCCTCTGTTCTCCCTGAGTCACAAGATTTGACTCTACTGGACTCTCATCCCCCTCCTCATACCCTGCCCTCATCCCCCAACCACCAACCCCCTCTAAGTGATTCCCCTGCAGCTGACTCAGCCTCTCCGCCATTGGAGGAAGCTAAGCTGGCCCTGCGCCATCCAGATAACTCCCCCACAGCACACACAGCCCCACCTCCCCAGGAGGAAGCTGGCCCGGCTGAGGGAACTCGCTGGCTTCGAATGATTGAAAACCCTGGAACTCCCGTGATGCTCCCCCTATGTCCCTATGGACCATTGATTGACGAAGGCCATGGGGGGAAAATGCAAGCTGACAAATATTGGTCTTTCTCCTCTTCAGACCTATATAACTGGAAAAATCACAATCCCTTTTTTTCCGAGGACCCCACCCGGCTCACAGGTCTGGTTGAGTCATTGATGTTTTCACACCTGAATACTTGGGATGACTGTCAACAATTACTAGACACTCTCTTTATGACAGAGGAACAAAAGAGAATTCTCCTGGAAGCTAGAAAAAAAATCCTCGGGCCAGATTGGAGACCAACACATCTTCCCAACTTAATCAAAGCTGGTTTTCCCTTGAAACAACCCAAATGGGACACCAACACCTTTGAAGTTAGAATGCATCTGTCCACTTATGGCCAGGTTCTAATAGTGGGCATCTGAGTGTCCGCTAGGCAACCAACTAATTTGGCCAAGGTAAGAGAGATTATTCAAAGGCCTGATGAATCTCCCTCTATGTTTCTAGAGAGAATTAGGGAGGCATATAGGAGATATACTCCTTTCGATGCTCAGGCAGAGGATCAAAAGACATCTGTCAGGATGGCCTCTATTGGGCAAGCTGCCCTGGATATTAAAAGAAAGTTACAATGCTTAGATGGATTACAAGATATGACTTTGAGAGACTTAGTCACAGAAGACAAGAAAGTATACCTTAAGAGAGAAACTGAGGAAGACAAGGGAGCAAAGGGAGGATAAAAGAAACAAAAGACAGACTAAGGTGTTGACTAAGGTCCTGGTCACAACAACAGAAGGGCCAGAAATTAAGAAACAGGGAGACATGAAGGGATACCTGGTCCCATGCCAGAGGCCACCCCTGGCCTCAGAACAATGTGCCTACTGTAAAAAAAAAGGACACTGGGCCAAAGAGTGCCGTAGAAAGAGAAAGCCACGCCAGTCAGCCATTCTGACTCTGGAGGATGACTAAGAAAGTCGCGGCTCAGATCCCCTCCCTGAGTTCAGGGCAACTTTTGAATTGGAGGGGACCCCAGTAAACTTTGAAGTGGATACAGGGGCAATATACTCACCCCTAAGACCACTTTGGGCCCTCTATCAAATAAAAGGTCTCTAGTTCAAGGGGCTAATGGCAGTAAATATCTGGCTTGGACAACTAAGAGGATCATGGACCTGGGGAAAGGAAAAATCCATCACTCCTTCCTAGTAATCCCAGAATGCCGGGCCCCATTGATGGGCAGAGATCTGCTCACCAAGCTCCGGGCCAAAATAACTTTTCACCCTGAAGGCCCCCAAGTGGAATTTCTAAATCTTTCAGTAAAAACTCCTATAATCACAGCTCTAACTATATCAGTAGAAAATGCACATCAACTCACTCACCTTGGTTAAAAGAAACTGCAGGTATTTCTGAAGTATCAAGAACAGAGTTTTCCACTAACTGACTCACAGCAAAAAGAAATAGCTGAATGGGTAAAAAAAGCCTGTCGAGTCCATCAAATGGTTAATGCTTACCCTTCCAAGCTTCCTGCAGGAAAGCACCTATGAGGATCCAGACCAGGACAATTCTGGGAAGTTGACTTTACTAAAATTAAGCCAGCAAGGTATGGACATAAATATCTCCTAGTCTTTGTAGATACATTTTTAGGATGGATTGAATCTTTCCCCCCTAAAAAAGAAAAGAAAAAATAAAAGAAACAGCACAAAAGGTGGTCCAGAAGATCCTGGAAGATATTTTTCAAAGACACGGCCTGCCTAAGGTAATACGGTCTGATAATGCACCGGCGTTCCTGGCTCAGGTAAGTCAGGGGTTAGCCAGGAACCTGGGGATTAATTGGAAGTTATATTGTGCTAACAGACCCCAGAGTTCAGGACAGGTAGAAAGAATGAATAGAAGCATTAAAGAGGCCTTAATGAAATTAAGCTTAGAGACCAGCATAAAAGATTGGACTATGCTCCTGCCATATACAATGTTTCATGCAAGAAATACTCCCTCTGTTTTTTTGAGTAACCTCATCCCCTGTGAAATTCTCTAGGGTGCCTCTCCTCCAGTAAGTGACCTAAGCCCAACTGTAAGACCTAACGATCCCTTCCACACCCCCTTGCTTGACAGACTTAAACACTTGAAAGAACTCAGTGATACCTGTGGAAACAGCTGGCCACTGCCTACCAAACTGGGGACGAGGGGACTCCACATCGATATCAAGTAAGAGACTTCATCTACGTAAGACGATATCAGGTGTCATCCCTGGAACCCTGCTGGAAAGGACAATACCAGGTGCTACTTATAACATCTACAGTGGTAAAGGTAGACAGAATCACTTCCTGGATCCATGCCTCTCATCTCAAGCCTGCGCCCTGTCCACACTCTGGCTAGAAACTGGAAAAGACTGGTAACACTTTCAAATTGCATATTCACCATGTGGATAAGGCTATAGAATCTCCCCTTGGCAACAAGTAGTCCTAACCCTCATCAGCCCGTGCAGCAGCGATGGCTGATCACAAATTCTACTGCAAAAGATGTATAATCTATCTTGCATACAGCCCCCTTAGGTACCTGGTGACCATCACTTTACCCAGACATTTGTCAGCTGGCTATAGGTCTTTCCTATTGGGATATTCCTGATGAAGAGGATTCCACTAAAATTCCATTAAATCTCTTCCGTACCATAGATAATGGAAACAAACATTATGGATGTAGGGACACACGAGCCAGATGCAGGTTGGCTAGCCTAGATTACTATGTTTGCCCGACCGACCATCAAAGCCACAAACAGCCATGAGTGTGTGGGGGGAAAGCCGACTTCTTCTGTAAGTAATGGGGATGTGAGCATACAGGGGCTGCCTGATGGAACCCAAACTCCTCATCAAATTCAGTGCACAGCACTGGCCATATTACGAATTAGATAACAAAAACCAATGGCTCCCAGAGGGGTCTCTAGATCCTCAAATTCTGCATGACCTTTTTAACATCTGCAAGTGCTCAAAAGGGTGAAAGGAGATTCCCCTATGTGGAGGCCTTTTCCCTCCTTCACTCACATCCTGAACTCTGCTTATCCAATAGATCCTCACCTTCAGCCTTCTGCTCCAGAGTCTCTGCTGTCACTCCCACTTCAGAAACCTGATTTCTTCCCTCCAATTAATAGATCAAAAACCCAAACCTTCGCTGGTTCTCAGACCATTGCCCCCTTGCTGAGTTAGCAGTTACTGAAGTACCCCTCCACCCACTCACTCCTCTCTTCTCCTGTCAGTGCCCACACCGGGTGCCACCAGGTCCTCTTTTCAGCTAACCCAAAGCTCAAACCAGCTGAGGAGAGTCCTCAGACCCCTATTCAAGATGTAATAAAAATGGCCTTTAAAGTTGCTTTGTCATCACTGAAAACAGTTTACTAAGAATTTAAAGTCCCTCACATGCGTTTTGGGATACTCACTCCCGTCTTCCCCTCTGCTCTACCTGTTCTACTGCTCAAGTTTTTGTTGCTAGGAAAATCCCAAACCATTTCTCAAATTATTCTTTTACATCCCTCCTTCCTCATTCTCAGATCCTCAGAGCTGCTCTCAGCCCCACCTTCCCTGTCTTCCCCTTCTGTACCAGGCCCACTGAAAAGTCTTAACTGACCTTCTCCAGAAGTCTTCACCATGGCTGAGTTTTGGACTTTCATGAAAAGAGTCCCTGTAAAAGAGTTCAATGTAGTTAAACTTCCTCTTTTCATATTGCCCTGTTCTACTTGGCCACTGGCTAAAAAACTCAGCAATCCTTAGCTAGACACCCTCTTTCTAGTTTTTCACAAAAATATGTGAAAAAAGCCTTGGGCCTTGACCTGGAGCTTCAGAGAGATGGCTACATTTCTAAGTTAAAGAAGTTAGCAACTGGGCTCCGTGGTAACAGCTGGCAGGGGGAAAATAAGAAAGGGAAGAAAAAGCTCTTACCTTCCCAGGTGTCCTTGAAAAGTTAACTTGCCCAGAACTGAGGAAAAAAACAGAAACAAAAACTGCTTTTTTCAACTTCTGCAGACTGTGAACTTCTGAGCCCCTTCCCTTAAATGTTGGGTACAAAATTCTGAAACTACCTCAACTTGGGTTTCAGAGGATTACTTGATTACAACAGAATCAATGCCCTCTGAATCCGGTTGCAACCAAATAGGACAGTTTCCCTGTCTTCACTGTTATCTTAGGTGCCTTGCCTTGTCTGTCCCTACTACAGCATAATTCTATATACTTAAACATTGCTTATGTTTTCATGAAATGGTCAACAGATGTGATTAATTGTGTAATGGTGCAGATGTTTCCCAGAGTGCTCTATCACGACACAGGTTCATTTGAAGATCAAATAGGGGGGCATACAACCCTGTTCCACTGAAAATATATATCCCTCCCTTTAGCCATCCTATTAGGAATAGGAATTGCTGCACTGGTGCACACGGGAACTACTGCCTTTGTCCATGGGACTCAACAAATGACAAAAAATATGACAGCAATAGACCAAAACGAAGATATTAGAAACCTCCATCAGAGCTTTGCATGAATCTTTAACCTCTCTCTCTCTTTACATAGTTATCGAAGGCTCTGTGAATTTATATGGTGAAGATTGTGTAACTCCGTGGCCTTTTGAATGGAGCCATCAAAAATTGGAAAGATGAAACGAGTTGCTGCATCAGCTTGGGCATTACCTTGTATTAGAGGGCTCGGAAGATCAGAGTGTTCCCTGATGTGTCCTAAGAAAAATGGGTGTTGTCTGGCCTGAATTAGCTGCTGAAGCTGGTGAAACAGAAAGCCCACATTGGAAGAAGGCTTAATGGTGGGTGAAATCTCCAGCAGGGGCACAGAATGAGCAATGCAGGCACTGTACGTATAAATATTAACAGGATTATCAAAAAAATGTTTTAAAAACTTGTGTTATGGCAAACAATTCCACAAACTGTGCTGAATGATAGACAGCATCAAAGGTGGTAGGCTGGTTATTGACAACAAAGACTGCTCGGCCATTACTGGAACCGTCTGTAAAGACAGTAAGGAATTGAGGAATGGGAGCCTTTTGAGTAATTTTGGGAAAAATAAATGGATGTAACTGGACAAAATGTAAAAGGGGGTCTTTGGGGAGGTGATTATCAATTGTTCCCAAAAAGCCTGATAGGACAATACCCCATTCATCCTCTGTCTGTAGTAAATATTGGTTTTGGTCCTTAGTAAATGGAATTAAAATATTATCAGGGTCTTTGACAAAATGTTGTCGAGTTAGCAAACGAACTTTAAAAATAATAGAAGCTACCTGAGCAAGATAAACAGTAATAACCTTGGAGGATGTGGTGGGTAAATGGACACAAAGCAAGGAGTAGCCTTTATTTTTAAAATGTGTATTTCACTGCCAAAATATTCCTGTGGTTGTATGAGGAGTGTGTAAAATAACCAGAACCAGAGGAAGGTTATAAGAATTTTGTGTAACAAACTTTTGGGCAATGGCTTCTGTGACTTGATTTAATGCCTGCCATGCCTCAGGAGTAAGCTTTTGAGGGGAGGAGGGGTGGGAATCACCTCTCAAAATATCATTAAGGGGCAAATGTACACAAGTGGGTAATTTTAAATATATTCATAGCCATTGAATATCCCCCAGTAATTTTTGAAAATCATTAAGGATGTGAAGATGGTCCAACCGTAGTTGTATCTTAGGAATTTGGATCTGATTATCTTGAAGTTTAAGGCCCAAATAGCTATAACGGTTCTGTGTTTGTACCTTATCAGGAGCTATCTCTAGTCCCAAGCTAGTGAGGATTTTGTAAAGGTCCAAGTAACAATTATTATGGTCATGTGTATTAGGTGCAGCAATAAACAAATCATCCATATAATGTAAAATATAAATTTGTGGCCATCACTCTCTCACAAGGTGTACTGCTTGAGCAACGTATTTTTGGCAAAGACTAGGGCTGTTGGCCATACCTTGGGGAAGAACCTTCCACTGAAATCTCTGCATAGGGCCCTGAAAATTAATGCAAGGGAGACTAAAGGCAAAATAGGGTCTATCCTCAGGATGTAAAGGAATGGTAAAAAAACTATCTTTTAAGTCAATAACCATTTTACAATAGTTTTTGGAAATAGCCACTGGTGTGTGAATGCCTGGCTGTAGTGCTCCCATCGGGTGCATAACTTTATTAATGGCACACAAATATTGTAAAAGGCACCACTTGCCTAATTTTTACTTGATAAAAAAAATAGGAGTATTCGATGGTGAGGTTGAGGGCTCTACATGGCCGGCTGCCAGCTCTTTCTGCACTAACATGGAGGCAGCCTCCAAATTTTCTTGGGTAAGGGGCCACTGATCCACCCACACAAGAGTCTGAGTCTCCCAAATAAGTTTATCTCCATGGGGTACAGGAGAGTCAGGGACCGACACTAAAAATCCGAATACCCAAGTCCCTATGTATTTGTTTTTTGAATGGGTTGTATAGGCTCAACCAGTCCTTGTCTCAGTCTCCCAAGGCCTGTACCATGGACAAAATTGATATGAAGCATTTGATGAGTCACTATGGAATTGGGACTGGCCAGAATAACTTCCATTTGACTCAAAATATCTCGGCACCATAGGTTAACAGGGAGGTCAGGAACAACGAAAGTAGTCACCATTCCTTTATTACCCTCTTTATCAGTCCAGCGAAGAGCCCTAGAGCTGACCAGAGGATTTTTTGACTGTCCTATCCCTTTAAGGTCAGTCAAGGATGGGGTGAGGGGCCAAGGTGATGGCCAGTATTTTGGAGAAATAATTGTGGCAACAGCTCCAGTACCTAGAATTCCTTGGAATTCTTTTCCTTCAATAAGTAAGGATATGGTGGGTCTATTGTGAGAAATGGGTTGAACCCAATATACATCAGAGGAGCCCAAGGATTCAGTCCCCCTCAGTAGGTTTGGGCGGTGGAAGTGCCTGCTGGATAAAAGGGAAGGAGTATTAATTTGCAAGTCTTGTTCCTGCTGCGATGGCCACAACTCCATTAATAGCTGTGGCCAGTATTTTTATTTCTCCAGTGAAATCATAATCATTAATGCTAGGGAAGAAATGAACACCTTGTAAGTTAGTAGAGGCTCTTCCAAGAATAAAGGCACACATATGAGATGGAGGGGGACCCATAATTCCAGTGGGTATTATCTGGGGCCCTTGCATTGAGTCTAATATAGTATCGGTGGTGGCACAGAAGTCCAATCCTGCACTGCCAGGGGTGGCTAGTTTGAGGGAGGCAATTTTGGAGAAGGATTTTGAGGTAGGTTGGGAGTTTGGGAGGGAACAAATTTTATTGCCCCTGGGTTTGTCCTGGGAGATGTCATGGCCAGGGGCTGGCCCCGCAGGGAGTTTCCCAAGAAGAGGAAAGAAATAGGCTGTCTGAGGGCATTTGTCTTAGATCTACACTCACTGCCCCAGTGATGACCTTTACCACATCTAGGGCAAAGGGTAGCTTGGGGCGGTTTAGCCCCAGTTTGAGGAGACACTATTCCTAGGCTTTGTTTGCCTGTCAGACACTTGCGTGCAAAATGGCCAGGTTGTTTACAAGTAAAGCAAGTATTTGAGCCAGGATTGTGAAAGTTCTTGGTAAAAGCGGCACCTAGGACAAGATCCATGGCATGGGCTGCACCCACCCCTGCACAGAGTCTAATAAAGTCAGAAAGTTTCCCTTTATCCTTATGTGGTCAAAAAACATCCTGACATGCCGGGTTGAAGTTTTCAAAGGCAAGATGTTTTACAAAGGTGCTTTCGCTTTGGCTTGGTCCAAGCAAGCATTCTGCAGCTAGGTTAAGCCAGGGAACAAAGTAGCTATAAGGCTCTCCGGGCCCTTGTCAAATTTTTGCCAGGGAAGTGGTAGCCAAGGCCTTTTGAGGGAGGTGTCTCCAAGCATATAAGAAAGCCATCTGAATCTGCGTCAAAAGTCCAGCAGGGAAATGTGCCTGTTTAGTTTTAGTGTCAAAAGGCTCATTGCCCACTAGCTTAACATAAGTCCCGGATTTAGAGGAGGCCTTAGTTAATATTTTTTGAGCAGTTTCCCGACAGTGCTCTTTGAAATCTGCATTCCATAACAGGAAGTCTCTGGCACTGAGGGTAGCTTGGTCTAAAAATTTCCAATAATTGGGAGTAAGCCATTGTGTGCTGTGGATTTCTAATAAAGGCAACATGTAGCACGCAGTGGGGCCATAGTGAGCACAAGCCTTTTTAAGTTTTTCAAGAAAATGCAGGCTTAATTTTTTGTAGACTCTGGGTTCCTTCCTGCCTAGGGGTGAACTTCTCATCCTCTGAGTCTTGATCTCCTTGATTCACTTCCTCGCTTCCTCCTCTTGATACTCATCTAAGTCTTTGACCTCAGCCTGGGCAGGCTTATCTGACTGGTGGTGACTGGGAATGCGAGCACAGGCCGATGGAGTGGCTTCACCTTTGTATTAGACCGCTGTGGGACAGTTGCACTGACTCCGTACCTAAGGCTAATGAACATAGCTCAGATTGAAGCGATCTTAATTCTTTTAAAGGTTGGATCTGTTCCCTTCTATATTGTAAGGATGCTTTCAAGGGAGGCAGGTTAGGCAAGGGAAGTGGGAAAAAATATCTGGGGGGGGGGGCATTTTTACCCTGAAGGGTCAGAGCACAAAAGGCAGTAGGGAAATAGGAGGGAGGTGGATGTGTAAGTCCTATAGGCTGTGGCAGGGTCCTGAGAGGTGGAGGGTCTTCTGAATTGTAGCGAGCTGCTTCCTTCTCCCAGGTAGCCTCCTCCACAGGGGTCAATGTGTCTCCGGGATTTAAAACTGGATAAAGGCAGTTGGTAATTATTGGAGCCTTATTCATTAGGGTGGTATTTTTAGGGGGATCAGGAAGGGTCCCACGGTCCTGGGGAGCCTGAGAAGGGTCTATGTCTATACTAACTGAGGGGCATGCTGAGGGGGAATGAGAGGTAGTTGCATAGTCTCTTCCCCAATCCTGACAAGTTTTAAGGTACCATTGTCAAAGGGTGAACTTTTAAGAATTTCATTAATTAAGTTCCAGTAAGAAAAGGTGGGAACAGGCACATTTTCTGGGCAAAGGATTCATAATAATCTTTTATACAGTCTCCTACTCTAAGCCATCTTTTATCATCAATGATCCTTTCAAGGGGAAACCATGGACACAGTTCTCCTTTGTGTGAAAAGAAAAAATTTAAGTCTTTTTTCTTAACACGCGCCCCCAGGTCTTGAAGGACTCCTTGAGGGCTGACAAAAACAAATCATGTGACGAAACTGCTTGTCCCATGGTGGGTCACTCACCGTGCGTCATCCCCACCCTCCTCCTGGATCTGTTTCTCGGTGGTGTCTTCTGCTGTGATCGCGAGCTCCGCATGACAAAGTCTTCCAGGAGGTCGGGGTCCCCCTCAGTCAAAGGCTCGAGACCCAGTCGTTAGGCGCCAGATTTCCCGGCCGGCAGGACACATCAACGTGGGCAGCGAACCTAGATAGGGAGGAATGAAGGGACAAGAGACACGAGAGATGACAGCAAGACAGGAGTTCTGATCAAGCTGCAAATTTTTATTGTTAACACAGGGGTATTTATATGCTGGATGTGGGAAATCTCTCTTATTTCTAGATGTCTTCACAAGGTGAGATAACCTCAGAAAGTTTCAGGAAGACAGATGGCCGCAGGATGTCTCAGGGAGACAGATGGCTACAGGATGTCTCACAGACAGGATGTCTCCTGGTGGCTGTTTCTTGTAAGTGTCTGGCTATTCTTTGAAGGAGAATTCCTTCTACCTCTGACAGTCAGGGATTCAGTATTTCGAATGGAAAATTGGAAAATGAATCCAATGTGTATGCAAATATGTGCTACCCAAAAGTCTTCCCACTCTCATTCAGAACAATGCCTTGACATTACCTTCACCCCAAGTAAGACACAATAACAGGAGAAGAGTTAGAAAATCTCTGAATACACATCTGGAATGGAAAATGCTCAGGAGTTAACAACCTTGGAGATGGTAGAGGTGTTTCCAAAAGTAAGGTACATGGTGAAAACTCCACAAACATGGAGCTTTGTTGGCCTAAACACTTCTTGAGAAACTGCCTCTGAGGTTGGGCACTTGAAAAATATGTTGTTGTTAGGAGCTTTTGCTTCCTTTGTAGTGAGACCATCAAAGCTGTGTTTGCATCTATGTGACCTAGAGCACATGGTTTCTTTTTTTCCAATGAACATGAGGCAGCAGGGCTGAATTCTCTCTTTGTAGGTAAACTGTTGCCATTTGTGGGCTAATTGTCTCCCAGTGTGGACTGTGAAGCCATTTGGTCTTTCTCTAATTTTTGTGGTGTTTCTTGCAGCTGCAGTGGGAGTTTGGTATTTGCTTCACGAAATACAAGGAGGTCAACTGGAACAGAGTGCTGGAGGGAGTTCTGTCACGTGTGGTGGTTAAGGATCTGCAGGAGAGTGCACCAACCAGGCTTCTATTTCACATAGATTGCCCCCTTGACTATAGCAGTCTGATTCTAAACATTGCCCTGAAACCTCTCCATATAACAAGATGCCTTTACATCCAAGGGTATGGGGGCTGCACCATGTCAGTCACAAACCATTTGGAAGCCAATGGCAGATCCACATCACCATACCACAGATGTTTTAACAAACACCTGCACACCACTGTTCTAGGCTGACTACTCAGCAGGCTCCAAATTACTGGCATCTCTGTTCTACACCATTTTCATGAAACCCAGTCAATCAAGGCACTGTCTGGTTCACTCATGATTATCTATAGGACATCCAAAGGTTCTCCAGTGACACCTGGTCATGGGAATTTCAAAAATTCAATGGTATTTATCTATCCATTTTTCAAGGATGAAGTTTGAGGCACTGTGGGATTCAATTCATTCAGGAACCATTAAATGGAGAGGAAGCTCATTTCAATGAAAGCTCAGGAGAATTCTAACAGGCAAGGCTTCCCAAAGACAGGCTAAAAGGTCACATTAAGCCAGGCATTTGAGGTCTACAATGTGTGGTCCATGTGTGTTTTGACTTGCAACTATGGCTGCCAATTCTTTTAGAATAAAATCGTTTGCTATCCTTCCTGAGATTCCCAGTGCTCTGTGAAAAGCTACCCTGGGCCTAGATCTCAGTTTCCAAGGGCGACTCTCATGCCTGGCCTCCTAAAATCCCAACACAATACATGGCAATACTTCTTTGAGGTTAGTTCCAGAACTCAGTCTCTAAGGGGAATCACAGCAGTGTTCAAGCCCAGGTGGACCCAGTCATCTCTTCCAACGGCCACAAAAATGACCACAATAAAAACCAAAACACTTCCACATGGCCCTCATCTTCTTCCATATAGACACTCATCATAACCTCAGGCTGTAGGTTTCCATGAGGGCCACAGACAAAGACAGTATCCAAAATAAGGTCCTTTGCCCCCATTTGCCTAAAGTCAGTGTGGCAGGTACACTCTACATGTGAACCAGGTGTGATCAAAGAGGCCTGGCGTTAATATGGCTCTGATTCTCCATTTTGTGGCCTAATGACTGAGGGGTTTAGATTCTTTTTGTTAATTGGAGTCATGAGAAAACCCAAGAACCTATTGCCTAACCTCTGCAGTGATTTGAAGAACTCATTTGACCCAAAAGATCCCTATCCTCAAAGATGGAGGTCAGGAACCTTACAGAGCAAGGCAAGAGACTTCATCCACAATGACTGCTCTTTTGGCTATTTTGGTTTTAGATGCACATATGGGATTTTTTTAGATCCATCAGGTGCTGAGAATCTAAGCCACAACCTCACACAGGGCCAAGAAGCTGATTCAGACACATCCCTTTCTAAAGCAATTAAGCAAAGAGCCACAGCTGATGCCCATACATTTCCATTTGAAAACTCTTCAGTCTTTTCAAAGGGGTGCCTGAAGCAAAGACCTTCCTGACATTCAGGGCAACAGTACAATAGGTAAGCAAAAGGCCCAAAGCAGAGTTTCTCTACTGAGACTTTCCTGGTCACACTGATATCTGAGTTTTCTGAGATGCTCACCATTCCCTTCAGCTATCCAGTACATAGCCGTGTCACAGAGCTTGGAGGTGGTACATATCTTGGACACAAAACCATGAGCCTATTCTGGAGATTGTCCAGAATTCAGAAAGAAAACAGCAACTTATGTAGATATTAGGAGTGGCCCATCCATAAGGTAAGCCGCAGATCATTCATAAATACGGCAGGATAAATCCTGGAAAGATTTCTACTAGACAGGACATATGTATTGATGCGCTCTCTTGTCTAATGTCTACAACCTTGGACACAGTGGGATACACAGACATAGAAACACTCGCCTTGTCAAAAGACTTACTAGAAACAATTCACACCAAACCAAACCAAACAACTTTCCTACCTATACTCAGAACATGAGACAAACCAAAAACCCACACCCACACCCACACAGACCCCCAAGTAGGTCTGTGAAAATACGGAGTGTCCTTTGACTGGTGGGCCTTAATATATTCCCCCATAATGGGCTGTCCTGTCTCAGATCTGGTCTCTGTGTCCAACTCTATGAAGCTGTCAGGAGCCAGTGGTGAGCCACTACCTTCTTTCTCAGAAAAAGCCCCTCTTCAGACCTTCTTGGCATTTGGCCATCCTCACATCAGTAGGTACCAAGAAAGACTGTCTCTGTCCTTGGAAATTCCAAACAAGTTTGACCACTGGGAGTTGGACTTGGACTGGCTCTGGGTGCCTGGCTTCCTGTATCCCAAGTTCAGAGAGTTCCATCACCAAGGAAGTTAGTTGAGGTCACTTCCTTCAGGAACTGAATGAGGTCACTGCCTTGGAAACCACTTTGTCCTCACAGTTGCTTCCAAGGGTCCCATGAGATGGATGCTGCCCCTATTTCCCGTGACGCTTTCACAAGTTAGAATTGTATATCACCCATAGGCACCCGGGAACAGCTCTCCACAAAGGCCTGGTTTGGTCCATCTTCTCTAAATTAAGAAGAGAGAGGCTGATTCTGACACAACCCTTCATCCTGACCAGGTTGTTTGCCATGGAAGATTACTTTTAATCTTTCAGGTCCTTCATTGCTGCCTACATCTTCTCCAGGGATCATTTCTGCATGGACCTTTAAGATTCTCAGCAAGTGGAAGATCCCCTACATTCCTGTATTGTAAGACCAACTCTGTCCCTGCTCTTCTGTAAAGTTAGATTGAGAGAAGAGTGTATGGTTAGGGTTAATACATGTTCGATTTGTGTTATGACTCATTCTGCTGGATGAATAATGGTATTGGGAACCTGCGATATTTATAAGATTATATAGGTGAAATATATGTATGAAAACAGAAATCTAGAATTTGAAGCCCAGAAGCGCATTGGGCCCTTGATTGGGATACATAGTGTTGAATTACGTTCTGCACAGATGTCTCAGATTAATCCATATACAATGGCATAGGACCTTGTAAATTGGATGATTGAATGAGGAAGAGAACATCCAGTCAAAAAGGGATAGTTGGTAGGATTACAAAGATAGTCGGTAGGTTAGGAAGTAGAGTGAGTTTAGAATTTGGACCGAAACTTCTTTAAAAATAGGGTTTCAGTTAGAGAGTGAATGTAAATGTCAGCACATATGAAGATTCAGTCACAATGATGAACTTTGAAAAATATGTGGGAAAGCAGTTAATAATAGAGATATTACAAAATCAGGCAAAGTATAAAGTGAGTGATAGGATTAGACATTTTGAACAGGGTTGAGTTTGAATATATAATCTTAAGAAGAAACAAATATTCAGTCACCAGTAGGATTGACATTTGAGAGCATTAGACAACCTGGCCTTGGATGCTTTTAGTAATCCATGTTCACTTTCCCTTTAGGCTTTGGTAAAATCACAAGTGTGACCTTTGCATTTTTTGTCCAGAATATTACAGTCATAGAATGTATATGTAGATCAGGTGACATGAATATTTCTTCCAGCAATTCTGGGAGCAATGTTTTGAAGTCCTATAAATTAGTATTGGGTGTACAAAGAGGTGTACCCTGTGTGTATGAATATAGAGATAATGCATGAATAGACCACATTTTGAATAAATAATATAACTGGTCCCACTTTAAATAACAGATTGAATTGATATCTGAAATCTTATAAGAAATCTTATATTGATATAACATCATTCATTCCAACCAGCAATACATCTAAAGGTAATATTAGGATTATAGTTTATCATGAAAAATATGTGAGTTTTGCTTCAAAAGTGATCATGGAAATTGAAAATAATGTGTTTAAAAAGAAGTCTCATCAAAAGACCAGTCAAGAAACATGGAGGAATACATGTGTTCTGACGAAGAAAGTGATTGAAAGTGAAACTAATGCCTATAAATTTGCGAACTTGTGGATGAAAATATATCCTATGATGTGCATAAACTGAAGAAACAGTAATGTAGCAGTCTTGAATAAAAATGAACATCAAAATACACATCATGTCCCATAGGAATCTACTTGCATTGATGTTAAACTGGGTCAGTTACTGTAGAAATATTAGGATTTTTATGCACCATTCACTAAAGTTAATTTTCAGTACTAGGAAACAAATATGTATTTAAGGAGAATGAATATTTTGAGAAAAGTCTTGAGAAAATTTGATTATAAATCCACATACTTGAATATGAATGAGTTAAGGAAGTGTATAATAAGACACATATTTCATATTTTAAAATATCTGGAGAGTATATATATATATATATATATATATATATATATATATATATACACACACACACACACACAAACAAACATACACAGACATTAAAAATAACATAATATATACCAATTGAAATTCACCGTGAAATGTATATCATCCAGAGATCCAAAAATACATATTTTCTTGAACCTGGATTTATGTATAATGTTATTCAACAAGGAAGCTCACTCATAGGTTGAATTTTCAGTTCCAATAGCATTTAGGAAGAGTGATCTCTTAAAATTTGTATCTGCCAAGTCAGCCACGTCACAAGAATGTACGTGTGGTATAAGGTAAGATTCTATAATTGCATGTAAAAATACATGTGCTGAATAGGCTACAGAGAAAGGGAGACAGGAATTCACATATTTGTTAACTTTAAAACACATGGAGAACTATTTCAACAAATAATTGACTACATTTATATCTCCTATCCTATATAATGCAAAAGACAATTCCAACTATACACCATGCCTCCAGTTCTGAACTGCTTGTATTTTTTTCTTTTTGGGTTATTTTTCTCCATCTTGTTAGGATTAGTTGTCAGAGTGTACCAAGGTAGGTGTTAGTGTCAGGTATTCAGTATTTCGAATGGAAAATTGGAAAATGAATACAATGTGTATGTAAATATGTGGTACACAAAAATCTTTCCACTCTCATCCAGAACAATGCCTTGACATTACCATCACCCAGAGAAAGACACAATTAGAGGAGTAGAGTTAGAAAATCTGTGAATAAATAACTGGGATGGAATATGCTCAGGAGTTCACAAACTTGGAGGTGGTAGAGGAGATTCCAAAAGTAAGGGACAGAGTAAACACTCCACAAACATGGAGCTCTGCTGGCCTAAAGACTTCTTGAGAAACTGCCTCGTAGGTTGGGCACTTGAAATATATATTATTGTCTGGAGCTTTAGCTTCCGTTGTAATGAGACCATCAAAGCTGGGTCTGAATCTATCTGACCTGGAGGACATGGTTTCTTATTTTCCACTGAATATGAGGCAGCAGTGCTGAATTCTCTCTTGGTAGGTAAACTGTGGAAACGGGGGGCTAAGTGTATCCACATGTGGACTGTGAAGCCATTTGGTCATCCTCCACTTTTCGTGGTGTTTCTTGCTGCTGCACTGGGATTTTGGTATTGCTTCATGAAATACATAGAATTCAACTGTTACCCGGTGCTTGAGGGAGTTCTGCCATGTGTGGTAGGTCAGGGTCTGCAGGAGAATGCACCAACGAGGCTTCTATCCCACATAGCTTGCCCCCTTGACCATAGCACCTTGATTCTAAACATTGCCCTGAAACGTCTCCATATAACAAGATGCCTTTATATATAAGGGTCTGCTGGCTGCACCACGTCAGTCACAAGCAATTTGGACGCCAATGGGAGATCCATATGGCCCCACCACAGATGTTTTATCACACACCTTCCCACCACAGCTCTGGGCCCACTCCTCAGCAGTCTTCAACTTTCTGACATCTTTGTTCTGAACCATTTTCATGAAAACCAGTCAATCAAGGCACTGTATTATATACTCATGATCAGAAACAGGACATCCAAAGTTTCTCCAGTGCCACCTGGTGATGGGAATTTAAAAAATTTCATGGTATTTATCTAGCCATTTTTCAAGGATGAAGTTGGAGGCACTGTGTGTTTCAATTCATTCTGGAACCATTAAATGGTGAGGAAGCTCATTTCAATGAAATCTCTGGAGAACTCTCACAGGCAAGTCTTCCCAAATAGTGGCCAAAAGATCACATGAATTCAGGCCCATTGATGTCTACAATTTGCCGTCCATGTGTGATTTGACTCTCATCTATGGCTGCCAAGTCTTTCACAATAAAATCATGTGATATCCTGGCTCAGATTCCCAGTGCTGTGTGAAAAGCCACCCTGTGTCTATATCTCAGTGTCCAAGGGCCACTCTCTTGCGAAGCCTCCTAAAATCCCAAGACAATTCTTGGCAATACTTCTCTGAGGTCAGTTGAAGAACTCATTCTCTAAGGGAAATGACCCCAGAGTTCAAGCCCAGGTGGACCAAGTCATCTCTTCCAACCGCCACACAAATGACCACAATTAAAACCAAAACACTCCCACATGGCCCTCATCTTCTTCCATATAGACACTCATTATTACCTCTGGCTGGAGGTTTCCATGAGGGGCGCAGCCCAAGACAGTGTCCAAAATACACTCCCTTGCCCCTCATTTGCCTAAAGTCTGGGTGGCCTGGAAACTCGTCCGGGGAAGCAGGAGTGATAAAATAGGCCTGCTGTAAATACTGCTCTGCTTCTCCAGTTTGAGTCCTACTGAAAGTCAGTTATAAATTCTTTATGTGATTTGGATTTTGCAGAAAACCCAAGCACCTATGGGCTAGCCTCTGCAAGGCTTTGAAGAACTCATTTGAACCAAAGGTTCCTATTCACCCTTGATTGAGGTCAGGAACCTTACAGAGGTAGGCGAGAGACTTCTTCCACAATGACTGCTCTTTTGGCTAATTTAGTTTTGGATTCACACATGGGATCTTTTTTTACATCCATCATGTGCTGAGAATCTAAGCCACAGCCTCACACAGGACCTAGAGCCTGATTCAGATACATCCCATTCCAAAGCAATTAAGCACAGAGCCACAGGTGATTCCCATTAGTTTCCATTTGAAAACTGTTTTCTTCAGGCTTCCCAAATTGGGGCCTGAGGCAAAGGCCTTCCTGACAATCAGGGCAACAGAACAATAGGTAAGAAAACAGCCCAAAGCAGTGTTTCTCTACTGAGACTTTCCTGATCACACTGATATCTCAGTTTTCTGAGATGCTCCAATTCCCTTCAGCTATCCAGTACATGGCCATGTCACAGAGCTTGGAGGTGGTACATATCTTGGACACAAAAACATGAGCCTATTCGGGAGAGTGGCCAGAATTCAGAAAGAAAACAGGAACTTAGGAAGATATCAGGATTGCCCATGGATAAGGAAAGCCACAGTTCATTCATAAATTGGGAAGTATGAATGCTGGGAAGCTTTCTACTAGACAGGACACATCCATTGAAGCATTCTCTTTTCTAATGTCTACAACCACGGACACAGTGGAATACACAGACCCAGAAACACTTGCCTTGTCAGACGACTTACTAGAATCAGTTCACTCCAAACCAAACAAATCACCTTTCTTACATATTCTCAGAGCATGAGACAAAAAAACACAAACCCACACACACACACCCACAAAGGCAAATCCTTCCCCCAAGAAGGTCTGTGACTATCCGGAGGTCCTCTGACTGATGGGCCATACTATGTTCCTCCGAAATGGCCTGTCCTGTCTCAGATCTGTTCTCCTTGTGCAACTCTATGAAGTTGACAGGAGCCAGTGACGAGCCACTACCTGGTTTCTCAGGAATGGCCGCTCTTCAGAGCTTTCCTGGAATTTGGCCATCCTCACATCAGTAGGTACCAAGAAAGACTAACTCTGTTCTTGATGAATCCAAACAAGTGAGACCATTGGGATTGAAACTGGGACTGGCTCTGGGTGCCTGGCTTCCTGGATCCCATGTTCAGAGAGTTCCATCATCAAGGAAGTGATGTGAGGTCACTTCCATCAGAAACTGAATGAGGTCACTGCCTTGGCAACCACATTGTCCTAACACTTGCTTCCAAGGGTCCCATGAGATTGAGGCTGCCCCTACTTCCTGTGACACTTTCAAAGTTAGAATGCTATATCAACCATAGGCACTCGGGAACAGCTCTCCACACAGGCCTTCTTTGGTCCATCTTCTCTACATTAAGAAGAGAGAGACTGATTCAGACACAACCCTTCATCCTGACCAGACTCTTACTCTCTCTGGTCCTTCATAGCTGCCAACATCTTGTACAGAGATCATTTCTGCATGGACGTTATAGGTTCTCAGCAGGTGGAAGATCCCCTACATTCCTGTATTGTAAGACCAACTCTTTCCCTGCTCTTATGTAAAGTTAGATTGAGGGAACAGTGTATGGTTAGGGTTAATAACATGTTCGATATGGGTTAGGAATCATTCTGCTGGATGAATAATGGTATTCGGAACCTGTGATATTTATAAGACTATCGAGGTGAAACATAAATATGAAAACAGAAATCTAGGAACGATTGGAAGCCCAGAAGGTCATTGGGCACTCAATTGGTATACTTAGCTTTGAATTTCGTTCTGCACAGATGTTTCAGATAAATAGATAATCAATGGCCTAGGACCTTGTACCTTTGATCATTGAATGTAAAAGAGAACATCCACTCAAACAGGGATAGTCGGTAGGATTAGGAAGATAGTTCGTAGGTTTCAAAAGAATAGGGAGTAAAGCATTTGGACCAAAAGTTTTTTAGCTATGTTGATTCAGTTAGAGAGTGAATGTCAATGTCAGCACATGTGAAGAGTCATTCGCAATTATTAACTGGAGAAAAGGTGTAGGAAAGCAGATATCAATAGAGACATTAGGAAATCAGGTACATTACAACGTGTGTGATAAGAAAATACATTTTTAACAGGGTTGAGGTTGAATATATAATCTTAGGAAGAAACAAATATGTAGTCTTATTATACCATTAAGAATGATATTTGAGAGCATTAGGGAACCAGGTCATGGATGTTGTTAGTAATACATGGTCACATTCAATTTGGGCTTTGGTACAATCATAAGTGTGACCCTTGCATTTTGTGTCAGGAATATTACTGAGATGAAATGTATATGTATATTAGGTGAGTAGAAAATTCATCATGAAATATATATCATCCACAGGACCAAAAATATTCATTTTACTTAACGTGGATATATAGGTGAAATATAAGTATGCAAACAGAAGCCTAGGTAAGATTTGAAGCCCAGAAGAACACTGGGCCTTTGATTGTGATACTTAGATTTGAATTATGTTCTTCAGAGTTGTCTCAGATAAATCGATATACAATGGTACAGGACCTTGTACCTTGGATGATTGAATGTCAAAGAGAACATCCAGTCAAACAGGTATAGTCAGTAGGATTAGGAATATAGACTGTAGGATTAGAAAGAAGAATGAGTAAAGGATTTGGACAAAAAGCTATGCTTCTCCAATTTGAGGCCTACTTTCATGCGTGGGTGACGCTCATGTGTGGCCTCCTAATATCCCAACACAATTAATGGAAATACTTCTCTGAGGTCATTTCCAAAACTCAGTATCTTAGGGGAATCACACCAGAGTTCAACCCCAGGTGGACCCAGTCATCTCTTCCAACCACAACACAAATGACCACAATTAAAACCAAAACACTCCCACATGGCCCTCATCTGCTTCCATATAGACACTCATTATAACCTCTAGCTGGAGCTTTCCATGATGGGCACAGCCCAAACAGTGTCCAGAACAAGCTCCCTTGCCCCTCATTTGCCCAAAGTCAAGGTGGCCTGGACACCCTTCCTGTTAACCAGGAGTGATCAATAGGCCTGCCATTAATACTGCTCCGCTTCTCCAATTTGAGGCCTACTGACTGTGGGGTTTAGATTCTTTATGTGAATTGGAGTCATGAGAAAACACAAGCACCTATGGGCTACCTTTTGCAGGGCTTTGAGCAACCCATTTTATTGAGTCTAGGAGTTGGACAAAAAGTTCTTTAGCAAAGGGGTTTTATTAGAGATTGAATGTAAATGTCAGCAAATCTGAAGAGTCATTCACAATGATGAACTGGAAAAAAGGTGTAGGAAAGCAGGTATCAATAGAGACATTAGGAAATCAGGCAAAGTACAAAGTGTGTGACAGGAAAAGACATTTTTAACAGGGTTGAGGTTGAATATATAATCTTAGGAAGAAACAAATATGTAGTCACCAATAGGAATGATATTTGAGAGCATTAGAGAACCAGGACATGAATGTTTTTAGTAATACATGGTCACATTCAATTTAGGCTTTGGAACAATCATAAGTGTGACCCTTGAATTTTGTGTCAGGAATATCACTGAGATGAAATGTATATGTATATCAGGTGAGTAGAGTATTTCTTCCAACGTTTCTGAAGCAATAATTTAAAGACTTATACTTTAGTATTGGGGATACAAAAGGTGTACCCTGTGTCTATGAATATGGATAAGATGCCATAATGGAAAATACTGTAAATAAATAACATAGCTGGTTCCAACATTAAATAATGGATTGAATTGATATCTGAAAATATATAGAAAATCTTATATTGATATATGTACATTCCTTCCAACCAGTTATACATCTAATTTTGATATTAGCATTATGGTTTATCACGAAGAGTGTGTGAGTTTTGCTTCAAAAATGATTATGGAAATTGAAAATAATGTGTTTGGAACGAAGTCTCATTAAAAGACCAGTCAAGAAACATGGAGGAATACATGTGTTCTGACGCAGGAAGTGATTGAAAGTGAACCAAATGCCTACAAATTTTTGAACTTGTGGATGAAATGATATATCCTTTGATGTCCATAAACTGAAGAAATAGTAATGTACAAGTGTTGAATATAAATGACCTTCAAATATACATCATGTCCCATAGGGTTCTACTTGCATTCATGTTAAACTGGGTCAGTTACTGTAGAAATATTAGGATTTGTAAGCACCATTCACCGAAGTTAGTTTTCAGTACTAGGAAATAAATATGTATTTCAGGTGGATGAATATTTCTGAGAAAAATCTTGTGAAATGTTGATTATAAATCCACATATAGAAACATGAGTGAATTTAGGAAGTGCATAATAAGACACATATATTTCATATTTTGAAAAATCTGGAGAGTATATATATATATATATATATATATATATATATATATATAGAGAGAGAGAGAGAGAGAGAGAGAAATAGATATATAGATAGATACATAGATAGAAACACACATTCAAAGACATTAAAATGTAGCAATATATATGACAATCGAAATTCATCATGAAATATATATCATCCACATATCCAAATATATTCATTTTAATGAACATGGATTTATGTATTATGTTGTTCATCTAGGAAATTCACCCTCAGGTTGAATTCTAGTTCCATCAGTATTTAGGGGGAGTGATCTCTTCTCACAATTTGTATCTTCCAAAATCAGTGAGCTCACAAGAATGTACATGTGATACCAGGTAGGATTCTAAATATGCCTAAAATAATACATGTGCTGAATAGGCTACAGAGAAAGGGAGACAGAAATTTACAAATGGGTTAACTTTAAAAACTCATGGAGAAATATTACAATGAAAAATTGACTAGATTTATAACACATACCATTGATAAAGCATAAGGCAAATTAAAGTATACACCATGCTTCCTATGAATGGCCTGTATTCGTATTCTGTTAGGTTTCTTTTTCTCATATTAGGATTAGTAGTCAGAGTCTAGTAGGGTATGGGTTAGTGTCAGGGATTCAGTATTTCAAATGGAAAATAGCAAAATGAATCTAATGTGTATGCAATTATGTTCTACACAAAAATCTTCCCACTCTCATCCAGAACAATGCCTTCACATTACCTTCGCAGCAACTAAGACACAATTAGTGGAGAAGAGTTAGAAAATCTGTGATTACATATGTGGAAAGGAAAATGATCAGGAGTTCACAAACTTGGAGGTGGTAGAACAGTTTCCAAAAGTAAGGGAGAGGGTAAACACTACACAAACTTGGAGCTCTGCTGGCCTAATTACTTTTTGATAAACTGCCTCTGAGGTTGGGCCCTTGAAATATACGTTGTTGTCAGGAGCTTTAGCGTCCTTGGTAGTGAGACTACCAATTCTGGGTCTGCATCTATGTGACATGGAGGACATGCTTCCTTATTTTCTAGTGAACATGAGGCAGCAGTTCTTAATTTTCTCTTTTTAGGAAACTGTGGCCACTGGTGTCTAAGTGTCTACCTGTGTGGACTGTGAAGCCATTTGGTCATCCTCCACTTTTCATGGTGTTTCTTACTGCTGCACTGGGAGTTTGGTGTTGGCTTCACGAAATACAAGGAGTACAACTGGGACACAGTTCTGGAGGGAGGACTCTCACGTGTGGTGGGTCAGGGTCTGCAGGAGAATGCACCAACCACGCTTCTATCCACATAGCTTTCCACCTTGACCAAAGCAACCTGATTCTGAACATTGCCCTGAACCCTCTCCATATAACAAGATGCCTTTACATATAAGGGTCTGCTGGGTTCACCATGTCAGTCACAAGTCATTTGAAAGCCAATGGCAGATCCACGTGGCCCCACCACAGATGTTTTTTCACACACCTACACTCCACTGCTCTAGGCCCCCTACTCGACAGGGTCCAAATTTCTGGCATCTATGTTCTACACCATTTTCATGAAACCCAGTGAATTAAGGCAGGGTCTGGTACACTCATGATCAGCAACAGGACATCCAAAGGTTCTCCAGTGCCACCTGATCATGGGAATTTTAAAAATTTCATGATATTTATCTAGCCATTTTTCAAGGATGACGTTGGAGGCACTGGGGGTTTCAATTTATACAGGAACCTGTAAATAGTGAGGAATCTCATTGCAATAAAATCTCTGGAGAACTCTCACAGGCAAGGCTTTCCAAAGAGTTGCCAAAAGGTCACATGAAGCCAGGGCCATTGAGGTCTACAATGTGAGGTACATATGTGTTAAGACTCTCAACTATACATGCCAAGACTTTCAGAATAAAATCATGTGATATCCTTGCTGAGATTCCCAGTGATCTGTGGAAAGCCAAAATGGGCGTAGATCTCAGTTTCCAAGGGCAAATCTCATGCGTGGCCTCCTAAAATACCAACATAATTTATGGCAATACTTCTCTGAGGTCAGTTCCAGAACTCAGTCTCTAATTGGAATCACACCCGAGTTCAAGCACAGGTTGACCCAGGCATCTCTTCCAACTGCCACACAAATGACCACAATTAAAACCAAAACACTCCCACATGGCACTCATCTTCTTCTATATATACACTCATCATAACCTGTGCCTGGAAGTTTCCATGAGGGGCGCAGTCCAAGACAGTGTCCAAAAAAGCTCCCTTGCCCCTAATTTGCCTAAAGTCAGGGTGGTCTGGACACCCTTCCTGTGAACCAGGAGTGATCAAATAGACTTGTGTTTAATACTGCTCCACTTCTCCAATCTGAGGCCTAATGACTGTGGCGTTTGGATTCTTTATTTGAATTGGAGTCATGAGAAAACCCAAGCATCTATGGGCTAGAATCTGCAGGGCTTTGAAGAACTCATTTGACCCAAAGGATCCCTATTCTCACTGATGTAACTAAGGAACCTTACAGAGGAAGGTGAGAGACTTAATCCACAATGATTGCTCTTTTGGCCATTTTGGTTTTGGATGCACACATGGGATCTTTCTTTAGATCGATTAGGTGCAGAGAATCTAAGCCACAGCCTCACACAGGGCCAGGAGGCTGATTCAATCACATACCTTTCCAAAGCAATTAAGCAAAGAGCCACAGGTGATGCTCATTCATTTCCATTTGAAAACTGTTTTCATCAGGCTTCACAAAGGGTTGGCCTTAGGCAAAGACCTTCCTGACATTCAGGACAACAGAAGAATAGGTAAGCAAAAGGCCCAAGCAGGGTTTTTCCACTGAGACTGCCTGGTCACACTGATATCTGAGTTTTCTGAGATGCTCGCCATTCCCTTCAGCTATCCAGTACATGGCCATGTCACAGAGCTTTGAGGTGATACATATCTTGGACACAAAACCATGAGACTATTATGGAGAATGGCCAGAATTCAGGACGAATACAGGAATTTAGGATCATAGTAGGTCTTGCAAATGGATAAGGCAAGCTGCAGTCCATTCATAAATTGGGCAAGATGAATGCTGGGAAGCTTTGTCCTAGACAGGACACACCCATTGTGGCATTCTTTTTTCTAATGTCTACAACCATGAAGACAGGGGGATACACAGACATAGAAACACTCGCCTTGTCAAAGACTTATTGGAAACATTCCACTCCAAAACAAACAAACCGACATTTTTTTTTTTACCTATTCTCAGAGCATGAGACAAAACCACAAACTGTCGTCCACACACACCAAGGCACCTTTTCCCCCAAGTAGGTCTGTGACTATCCGGAGTGTCCTCTGACTGGTAGGCCATATTTCTCAACAATGGCATTTCCTGTCATAGATCTGGTCTCCTTTGACAACTCTGTGAAGTTGTCAGGAGCCAGCGGTGAGCCACTATCTGTCCTCTTAGGAAAGGCCCCTCTTAAGAGCTATCCTGGCATTTGGCCACGCTCACATTAGTAGGTCCCAAGAAAGACTGACTCTCTCCTTGGTAAATCCAAACAAGTGAGCTCACTGGGACTGGGACTGGTACTGGTAATGGGGGCCTGGCTTCCTGGATCCTAAATTCAGAGAGTCTCATCACCAAGGAAGTAGGTGAGGTCACTTTCTTCAGGAACTGAATGAGGTCACTGCCTTGGCCACCACTTTGTCCTAACAGTTGCTTCGTATGCTCTCTGAGATCGAGGCTTTGCCTACTGCCTGTGACACTTTCACAAGTTAGAATGGTATAGAAACCATAAGTACCTGGGAACAGCTCTCCACCCAGGCTTGGTTTTGTCCTTCTTCACTACATTAAGAAGAGAGAGGCTGATTCAGACACATCCTTTCATCCTGACCGGGTTGTGTGCCATGCAAGATGACTTTTGCTCTCTCAGGTCCTTCATAGCTGACTACATCTTCTCAAGGGATTATTTCTGCATGGACTTCTGAGGTTCTCAGCTGGTGGAAGATCCTCTAGCTTCCTGTATTGTAAGACCAACTCTGTCCCTGCTCTTCTGTAAAGTGAGATAGAGTGAACAGTGTATGGTTAGGGTTAAAAGCATGTTTGATTTGAGTTAGGAATCATTCTGCTGGATGAATAATGGTATTGGGAATCTGTGATATTTAGAAGAATATAGACGTGAAATATATGTATGAAAACAAAGATCTAGGAACGATTTGAAGCCTAGGAAGGCATTGGGCCCTTGATTGAGATAATTAGCTTGAATTATGTTCTGCACCGAGGTCTCAGATAAATCGATACACAATGGCATAGGACCGGGTACCTCGGATGATTGAATGTAGAAGAGAACATCGAGTCAAAAAGGGATAGTCTGTAGGATTAGGAAGATAGTCAGTATGTTCAAGAAAAAGAGTGAGTCTAGGAATTGGAAAAAAAGTTCTTTAACAATAGGGTTTCAGTTAGAGAGTGAATGTGAATGTCAGCACATGTGAAGAGACCATCAAAATGATGAACTGGGGAAAATATGTAGGAAAGCAGATATCAATAGGGACATTTGGAAATCATGCAAAGTATAAAGTCAGTGATAGTATTAGATATTTTCAAGAGGGTTGAGGTTGAATATATTATCTTAGAAACAAATATGTACTCACCAATAGGATTGATATTTGAGAGCATTAGGCAAAATGGACATGCATGTTTTTAGTAATCCATGTTCACTTTCCATTTAGGCTTTGGCACAATCATAAGTGTGACCTTTGCATTTTGTGTCCAGAATACTACTGTGATAAAATGTATATGTAGATCAGGTGACATGAGTATTTCTTCCACCATTACGTGGAGCAAAATTCTGAAAACTTATAAATTAGTACTGAGGATACAAATAGGTGTACCCCCGTGTTGATGATTATAGAGATGATGCATGAATAGACCATATTGTGAATAAAGTATATAACTGGTTCCAAGTTTAAATAATGGATTGAATTTACCTCTGAAAATATATAGGAAATCTTATATATATACATTCATTCAAACGAGTTATATATCAAATGGTAATATTCTGGTTACAGTTTATCATGAAGAGTGTGTGAGTTTTGTTTCAAAAATGATCATGCAATCGAAAATAATGTGTTTTGAAAAAAGTCTAGTGAAAAGACCAGTAAAGCAACATGGAGAAATACATGTGTTCTGAAGTAGGAAGTGATTGAAAGTAAACCAAGTGCCTATAAATACCTATACATTTGTGAACTTGTGGATAAGAAAGTATATCTTATGATGTCCATGAACTGAAGAAATTGTAATGTACAAATGTTGAATAAAAATGAACATCAAAATACACATCATGTTCCATTGGAATCTACTTGCATTGATGTTAAACTGGGTCAGTTACTGTAGAAATATTAGGATTTCTAAGCACCTATCACTGAAATTAGTTTTCAGTACTAGAAAACCAATATGTATTTCAGGTGGTTGAGTATTTCTGAGATTAATCTTGTGAAATGTTGTTAATAAATACACATACAGGAACATGAATTAATTTAAGGAGTGTATAATAAGACACACATATTTCATATTTTGGAAAATCTGGAGAATATATATATATATATATATATATATATATATATATATATATACACACACACACACACACACACACACACGCACACACATTGATATGCAGCAATATATATGCCAATCGAAATTCATCATGAATTATAATTCATCCACATATCCAAAAATATTCATTTTGTTGATCATGGATTTATGTTAATTATGTCTAATGTTTTTCACTAGAAAGCTCACCCACAGGTTGAATTTTGAGTTCCATCAGTATTTAGGGGGAGTCATCTCTTCTCACAATTTTTATATACCAAAGTCAGTGAGCTCACAGGAATGTACGTGTGATATCAGGTAGGATACTATATATGCATAAAAAGATACATGTGCTGAATAGGCTTCAGAGAAAGGGAGACAGGAATTTTCATATGTGTTAACTTTAAGAACTCATGAAGACATATTACAAAGAAAAGTTGACTAGATTTATAATACATCCTCTTGATAAAGCAGAAGGCAAATCCAAGTATACACCATGCTTCATATGAAAGGCTTGCATTTCTATTCAGTTACGTTTCTTTTTCTCCATAATATTAGGATTAGTAGTCAGAGTCTAGTAGGGTATTGGTTAGTGTCAGGGATTCAGTATTTCAAATGGAAAATAGGAAAATGAATCTAATGTGCATGCAAACATGTGCTACACAAAATTCTTCCCACTCCCATTCAGAACAAAGCCTTGACACAACCATCGATCCAAGTAAGACACAATTGGAGGAGAGGAGTTAGAAAATCTGTAAATACATATGTGGAATAAAAATTGTTCAGGAATTCACAACACTGGAGGTGGTAGAACAATTTCCAAAAGTAAGGGAGAGGGTAAACCCTCCAGAAACCTAGAGCTCTGCTGGCCTAAAGACTTCTTGAGAAACTTCCTCTAAGGTTGGGCACGTGAAATATATGTAATTTTCACACGATTTAGCTTGGTTTTGGAGTGACACCATCAAACCTGTGTCTGCATCTATGTGACCTGAAGGACATGGTTCCTTATTTTCTAATGAACATGAGGCAGAAGTTCTGAATTCTCTTTTTGTAGATAAACTGTGGCCACTGGGAGCTAAGTGTCTTCCCATGTAGTCTGTGAAGCCATTTGGTCATCCTCCATTTTTCCTGGTGTTTCTTGCAGTTGCACTGGCAGTTTGGTATTGGTTTCATGAAATACAAGGAGTACAACTGGGACACAATGCTGGAGGGAGTTCTGTAACGTGTGGTTGGTCAGGGTCTCCAAGAGAATGTACGAACCAGGCTTCTATCCAACAATACTTTCCCCCTTGACTATAGCAACCTGACTCTGAACATTACCCTGAAAGCTCTGCATATAAGAACATGCCTTTACATATAAGGGTCTGCTGCCTGCACCTTGTCAGTCACAAGGCTTTTGGAAGCCAATGGCAGATCCAGGTGGTCCTACCAAAAATATTTATTCACACACCTACAGTCCACTGCTCTATGTCCACTACTCAGCAGGCTCCAACTTACTGGCATCTCTGTTCTACACCAGTTTCACGAAACCCAGTGAATCAAGGCACTGTCTGGTACACTCATGATCAGCAAAAGGATATCCAAATGTTCTCCAGTGCCACCTGGTCATGGGAATTTCAAAAATTTCAAGGTATTTATGTAGCCATTTTTCAAGGATGAAGTTGGAGTCACTGTGGGTAAATTCAGGAACCATTGAATGGTGAGGAAGCTCATTTCAAAGAAAGCTCTGGAGAACACTCACAGGCAAGCCTTCCCAAAAGGTGGCCAAGTGGTCACATGAAGCCAGGCCCATTGAGGTGTACAATGTGAGTTCCATGTGTCTTTAGACTCTCAAGTATGGCTACGAAGTCTTTAAGAATAAAATCATGTGATATCCTGGCTTAGATTCCCTGAGCTCTGTTGGAAGCCATCCTGGGCCTAGATCTCAGTTTCCAAGGGCGATTCTCATGTGTGGCCTCCTAAAATCCCAAGACTATTTATTGCAATACTTCTCTGAGGTCAGTTCCAGAACTCAGTCTCTAAGGGGAATTACACCAGAGTTCAAACCCAGGTGGACCCAGTCATCTCGTCCAACAGCCACACAAATGACCTCAATTAAAACCAAAACACTCCCACATGGCGCTCATGTTCTACCACATAGACACTCATCATAAACTCTGGCTGGAGGTTTCCATGAGGGCGCAGACCAAGACAGTGTACAAAATAATCTCCCTTGCCCCTCATTTGCCTAAAGTCAGGGTGGCCTGGACACACTTCCTGCGAACTAAGAGTGAACAAATAGGCCTTACCTTAATACTGCTCCACTTTACCAATTTGAGGCCACTGCCTGTGGGGTTTAGATTCTTTATGTGAATTGGAGTCATGAGAAAACCCAGGCACCTATGGCCTAGCCTCTGTAGGTTTTGAAGTACTCATTTGATGCAAAGCATCCCTATTCTTACTTGATGGAGGTCAAGAACCTTACAGAGGAAGGCGAGATACTTCGTCACAATTACTGCTCTTTTGGCCATTTTGGTTTTCGATGCACACATGGGAACTTTCTTTAGATCCATCAGGTGCTGAAAATCTAAGCCACAGCCTCACACAGGGCGAAAGGGCTGATTCAGACACATCCCTTTCAAAGAAATTAAGCAAAGAGCCATAGGTATGCCCATTCTTTTTTATTTGAAAACTCTTTTCTTCAGGCTTCACAAAGGGGTAGCCTGAGTCAAAGACCTTCCTGACATTCAGGTCAAAAGAAAAATAGGTAAGCAAAAAGCCCAAAGCAGAGTTTCTCCACTGAGACTTTCCTGGTCACATTGATATCTGAGTTTTCTGAGATGCTCGTCATTCCCTTCAGCTATCCAGTTCATGGCCATGTCACAGAGCTTGGAGGTGGTATATATCTTGGACACAAAACCATGGGCCTATTCTGGAGAGTGGCCAGAATTCAGGAAGAAAACAGGAAAACTTAGGAAGTTATCACTGGTTGCCAACCAATAAGGTCAGCTACAGTCCATTTTAAATGGGGAAGGACGAATGCTGGGAAGCTTTCTAATAGACAGGAGACATCCATTGATGCTTTCTCTATTCTAATGTCTACAACCACAGACACACTGGGATACACAGACATAGAAATACTCGCCTTGTCAAACAACTTTCTAGTAACAGTCCACTCCAAACCAAACAAACCGACTTTAGTACCTATTCTCAGAACATGAGACAAAACCACAAACCCACAACCACACCCACAAAGGCACCTTCTTACCCCTAGTAGGTCTGTGACTATCTGGAGTGTCCTCTGATTGGTGGGGCATACAATGTTCCCCCGAAATGGCCTGTCCTAAGATCTGGTCTCCTTGGCCAACACTGTGAAGTTGTTAGGAGCCACTGGTGAGCCACTACCTGCTTTCTCAGGTAAAGCCCCACTTTAGAGCTTTCTTGCATTTGGCCTTCCTCACATCTGTAAGTACCAAGAAAGACTGACTCTGTCCTTGGTAAATCCAAAGAAGTGAGACAACTGGGACTGGTACTGGAACTGGCTCTGGGTGCCTGGCTTCCTGGATCCCAAGTTCAGAGAGTTCCATCACCCAGCAAGTGAGGTGAGGTCACTTCCTTCAGGAACTGAATGAGGTCACTTTGTTGGCAACAAATTTATCCAAACTGTTGATTTCAAGGGTCCCATTATATGGAGGCTGCCCCTACTTCCTGTGACACATTCACAATTTAGAATGATATATCAACCATAGTCACCCATGAACAGATCTCCACACAGTCCTGGTTTGGTCCATCTTCTCTACATTAAGAAGAGAAGCTGATTCAGACATAACCCTTTATCCTGACCATGTTGTTTGCCATGGAAGATGACTTTTGCTCACTCAGGTCCTTCATAGCTGCCTATATCTTCTCCAGGGATCATTTTTGCAGGGACCTTTGAGGTTCTCATTAGGTCTAATATCCCCTACATTCCTGTATTGCATGAACAACTCTTTCCCTGCTCTTTTGTAAAATTAGATTGAGGGAACAGTGTATGGTTATGATTAATAACATGTTCGGTGTGGGTTAGAAATCATTCTGCTATATGAATAATGGTATAAGGAACCTGCGATATGTATAAGAATATATAGGTGAAATGAATGTATGAAAATAGAAATCTAAGTAAGATTTGAAGCCCAGAAAGGCATTGGGGCCTTGATTGGGATAGGCATTGTTGAATTATGTTTTGCACAGATGTCTCAGATACATCGATATACAATGGCATAGGACCTTGTACCTTGGATGATTGAAAGTAGAAGAGAACATCCAGTCAAAAAGAAATAGTCGGTAGTGAAAGGTTAATAAAATAGGTACTTATCACTTCCTGTTTTTCTGTATGCTTAACAAAACTCTGTTGCAATCTTGTGAAAAATTTGCTAATCTTTTCCTAGAGTGTGCTGTTCCCAAACGCCAAACTGCAGAATGTACTCCCTCACTCGGTGTCACGCAAACCACCCACTCGCCCTTACCCATCAGTAAACTTTCCTCCCTTCCCTCTCCAAGGAAAGTATATAAGCTCTGCTGAAGCTGTGCTTGGGGCTCTCTTCTCTATTCAAGTGAGCTCTGAGGCCCATTATGCTGGACCCCAAATAAACCCTTTGCTGTTTCATGAGACAGTCTCTTGGTGGTCTCTTCCTCCGACACTCACACGACATTTACATATTGAGGTTCCACAGAGTTCCAGCAGCAGGGGACGAGAGACCCCAACAGGCACCTCTCGGGGCAAGTAAGGGGCCTCTTTCTGGTTTCATGTTTCAGCTTAGGGCTTGGCAAAATCACTGGCGATGAAGAGCCTGAGCTCTCTCCCACAGTGACTGAGAGATGTGTCACAGAGACACAGGCCGCGTCCCTGGGGTACGCCCCAGAGGACTCGGGAAATCAAGGAACAATTGTCTCCTCAACTCAGTGATATTTTCAGTTTTGGTATTGCCAGCCCATCGGATTTTGCCAGCTACTCATTCCTGGTCTCAGTGTTGGAGGTCCATTGCATGTCTTTATTGTCTTGTCTTGTCTGTGTCATGTGTCGTTGCTTTTACTGTTAGTGTACCTTTCATTATGGGACAGAGCACTTCAATGCCTCTGTCCCTGACCCTTGATCACTGGACCAAAATCCGCTTAAGGGCTCAGAATCTTTCTTATTTAGTAAAACGCTGGACCTGGCAGACTCTCTGTTCCTCAGAATGACCCACGTTTGGAGTTGGATGGCCCGTAAAAGGATCTTTCTACTTCCTACTAATTTAAAAAGTCAGAGATATTGTCTTTCAGCCGGGGCCACATAGCCATCCTGATCAACAGCCATATATTTTAACTTGGCATGACCTCTGCAAATCTCCTTCTTCATGGGTGAAGCTTTTCCTTGCCCCTGCCCCCCGCTCCTACTCTTTCCCCCATGATCTCTCAAACCCTCTGCTCCTCCCCCTCCTCCACCCTCTGTTCTCCCTGAGTCACAAGATTTGACTCTACTGGAATCTCTTCCCCCTCCTTATCCCCTGCCATCGTCCACTAATCCACAACACCCTCTAAGTGATTCTACTTCTGCTGACTCAGCCTCTCTGCCATTGGAGGAAGCAAAGCCGGCCCAGCACCCTCCAGATAACTCCCTCGTGGCACACACATCCCCTCCTTCCCTGGAGGAAGCTGGCCCGGCTAAAGGAACTCACAGGCGGCAAATGATTGAAACCCTGGAACTCCCATGATGCACCCCTTCCGTCCCCATGGGCCAATGATTGATGATGGCCATGGGAGAAAAATGCAAGCTTACTAGTACTGGCCTTTCTCCTCTTCAGACCTATACAACTTAAAAAATTACAATCCCCCATTTTCTGAGGAACCCACCCGGCTCATAGGTCTGGTTGAGTCATTGATGTTTTCCCACCAGCCTACTTGGGATGACTGCCAACAACACCTAAGGACTATCTTCATGACAGAGGAACAAAAGAGAATCCTCCTGCAAGCTAGAAAAAAGTATCCTCAGACCAGATGGGCGACCAACACAACTTCCCAACTTAATCAAAGCCAGCATTCTCTTTAACCGACCCAACTGGGACCCCAACATCTTTGAAGGTAGGGAGAAACTGTCCAATATTACCGGGCTCTAATAGTGGGTTTCCAAGTGGCTGCTAGGCGACCAACTAATTTTGCCAAGGTAACAGAGATTACTAAGGGCCTGATGAATCTCCCTCTCTATGTTTCTAGAGAGAATTATGGAGACATATAGGAGATATACTCCTTTCGATTCTCAGGGGGAGGATCAAAAGGCATCTGTCATGATGGCCTTTATTGGGCAAGGTGCCCTGGATACTAAAAGAAAGTTACAACGCTTAGATGGATTACAAGATATGACTTTGAGAGATTTAGTCAGAGAAGCCGAGAAGGCATACTATAAGAGAGAAACTGAGGAAGAGAAGGGAGAAAAGGGAGGATAAAAGAAACAAAGACAGACTAAGGCATTGACTAAGGTCCTGGTCACAACAAAAAATAGGCCAGAAATTAAGAAACAGGGAGACAGGAAGGGATACCTGGGCCCACGCCAGAGACCACCCCTGGCCTCAGATCAATGTGATTACTGTAAAGAAAAAGGACACTGGGCCAAAGAGTGCCCCAGAAATAGACAGCCACACCAGCCAGGCATTCTGACTCTGGAGGATGACTACGAAAGTAGGGGCTACAATCCCCTCGCTGAGTTAAGCGTAACTTGAAGTGCAGGGGACCCCAGTAAACTTTGAAGTGAAAACAGGGGCAATATACTCAGCCCTCAAGGCCACATTTGGCCCTCTATTAAATAAAAGGTCTCTAGTTCAAGGGGCTAACGGCAGTAAATATTGGGCATAGACAACTAAGAGTACAATGGACCTGGGGAAAAGAAAAAATCCATCACTCCTTCCTAGTAATCCCAGAATGCCCAGCCCCATTGATGGGCAGAGATCTGCTCACCATGGTCCACGCCAAAATAACCTTTAACCCTGAAAGCCCCCAAGTGGAATTTCTAAATCCTTCAGTAAAAATTCCTATAGTCATGGCTCCAACTATGTCAGTAGAAACTGTACATCAACTCACTCACTTTGGTTCAAAGAAACTGCAGGAATTCCTGAAGGATCAAGAACAGAGTTTTAAACTAACTGACTCACAGGAAAAGGAAATAACAGAATGGTTAACAAAAGTCTGTCAGTTCCATCAATTGGTTAATGCTTACCCTTACAAGCTTCCTTCAGGAAAGCGCCTATGAGGAACCAGACCAGGACAATTTTGGGAAGTGGATTTTACTGAAATTAAGCCAGCAAGGTATAGACTTAAATATCTCCTAGTCTTTGTAGATACATTTTCAGGATGGATTGAAGCAGTCCCCACAAAAAAAAAAAAAGAAAGAAAGAAAGAAACAGCAAAAACGATGGCCAAGAATATCCTAGAAGATATTTTTCCAAGATACGGCCTGCGTAAGGTAATAGGGTCTGATAATGGACTGGTGTTCATGGCCCCGGTAAGTCAAGGGTTAGCCAGGACCCTGAGGATTAATTGGAAGTTACATTGTGCTTATCGACCCCAGAGTTCAGGACAGGTAGAAAGAGTGAATAGAACCATTAAACAGACCTTACCAAAATTAAGCTTAGAGACCAGCATAAAAGATTGGACTATGCTCCTGCCTTCTGCAATGTTGCATGCAAGAAATACTCCCTCTGTTTCTTTGTGTAATCACACCCCCTTTGAAATTCTCTATTGTGCACCTCCTCCCGTAAGGGACCTAACCCCACTCTAAGACCTAACGATCCCTTCCACACCCCCTTGCTTGAGAGACTTAAAGCTCTTGAAAGAACTAAGAAATACCTGTGAAAACAGCTGGACACTGCCTACCAACCTGGGGAGGAGGGGATTCCACATCAATATCAAGTAACAGACTTCATCGACGTAAGACGACATCAGGTGTCATCCCTGGAACCCCGCTGGAAAGGACCATAGCAGGTGCTACTTATAACACCTAAAGTAGTAATGGTAGACGGAATCACTCCCTGGATCCATGCCTGTCATCTCAAGCCTGTGCCCTGTCCAGACTCTGGCTAGAAACTGAAAAAGACTGGTAACCCTTTAAAATTGCGTATTCGCCATGTGGATAAGGCTCTATACTCTCCCATTTACCACCAGTAGTCCTAACCCTCATCAGTCCGTTCAGCAGAGATGGGTGATCACAAATCCTACTGGAAAATAAGTATAATATATCTCGCATACAGCCCCCTTAGGATCTGGTGGCCATCTCTCCATACAGACATTTGTCAGCTGGCTATAGCTCTTTCCTATTGGTATATCCCTGATGAAGAGGATCCCACTAAAATTCCATTAAATGCCTTCTGTACCATAGATAATGGAAACAAACCTTATGGATGTAGGGACACGTGAGCCAGATGCAGGTTGGCTAGCCTAGATTGCTATGTTTGCCCAGCAGACTATCAAAGCCACAAACAGTCACGGCTGTGTGGGGGAAAAGCTGACTTCTTCTATATGTCATGGGAATGTGAGCATACAGGGGCTGCCTGATGGAACCCAAACTCCTCATCAAATTCAGTACAGAGCATTGGCCATACTACCAATTAGATAACCAAAACCGATGGCCCCCAGAGGGGTCTCCAGATCCTCAAATTCTGCGTGAACTTTTTAACTTCTGCAAGTGCTCAAAAGGGTGAAAGGCGATTCCCCTATGTGGAAGCCTTTTCCCTCCTTCACTCACATCCTGAACTATGCTTCTCCAAAAGATCCTCACCATCAGCCTTCTGCTCCAGACTCTCTGCTGTCATTCCCACCTCAGCAAACTGATTTCTCCCCTCCAATTACTAGATGAAAAGCCCAAACCTCCGCCAGTTCTCAGACCACTGCCCCCTTGCTGAGGTAGCAGGTACTGAGGTACCCCTTCACCCACTCATTCCTCTCTTCTCCTGTCAGTGCCACACCGGGTCCCACCAGGTCCTCTTACCAGCTAACCAAAGGCTCAAACCAGCTGAGGAGAGCTCTCAGACCCTTATCCAAGATGTAATAAAAATGGCCTTTAATGTTGCTTTGTCAATACTGAAAACAGGTTTCTAAGTTTTTGAAAGTCCCTCACAGGATTTTGGGATACTCACTCCCGTCTTCCCCTCTACTCTACCTGTTCTACTGCTCACATTTTTGTTGCCTGGAAAATCCCAAACCCGTTTCCCATTATTCTTTTACATCTCTCCTTCCTCATTCTCAGATCCTCGGAGGTGCTCTCAGCCCCACCTTCCCCGTCTTCCCCCGCTGTACCAGGCCCACCGAAAAGTCTTAAATGACCTTCTCCAGAAGTCTTCACCATGGCTGACTTTAAAACATTCAGCAAAAGAGTCCCTATAAAAGAGTTCAATGTAGATAAATTTTCTTTATTCGTGTTGCCCTGTTCTACTTGGCCACTGCCTAAAAAACTCAGCACTTCTCAGCTAGACACCCCCTTACTAGTTTTTCACAAAATATGAGAAAAAGGCCTCTGGCCTTGAGGTGGGGCTTCACAGAAATGGCTACATTTCTACAATAAAGAAGTTAAAATTGGGCTCCATTGTAACAGCTGGCAGGTGGAAAAAAGAAAGGGAAGAAAAATCTCTCCCTCTCCCAGGTGTCCTTGATAAGTTAACTTGCCCAGAACAGAGGAAAAAAAAAAAACTGCTTTTTTTATCTTCTGCAGACTGTGAACTTCTGAGCCCCTTACCTTATATGTTGGGTACAAAATTCTGAAACTATCTAAACTTGGGGTTCAGGGGATTAATTGATTACAACAGAAGCAGTGCCCTCTGAATCCATTTGCAACCAAATAGGACTGTTTCCCTGTCTTCCATGCTATCTTAGGTGCCTTGCCTTGTCCTTTCCTACAACAGTATAATTCTATATACTTAAACATTGTTTATGTTTTCATGAAATGGTTAACCGATGTGATTAATTGAAGTTGTTTCACAGAGTGCACTGTCATGACGCAGGTTCATTTAAAGATCATATAGGGGGGCATACAACCCGGTTAAGCTGAAAACATATATCCTCACTTTAGCCATATATTAGGAATAGGGGTTTCTGCAGTGGTGGGTACAGGAACAACTTCCCTGGTCCATGGGACACAACAAGTGACCCAATTAGAAGCAGCAATAGACCAATAAATAAAGATATTAGAAACCTCCATCACAGCTTTGCAGGAATCTTTTACCTCTCTACCTGAAGTTGTTTTAGAGAACAGTCGAGGCTTGGATCTCCTCTTCATGAGAGAAGAGGGCCTTTGTGCTGCATTGAGGGAAGAATGTTGCTTTTATGCCGACCATACGGGAGTTGTAAAAAAAAAAATCTATGAGTAAATTAAAAAGACGCCTTGAAGAGCATCAAAGAGAGAGAGAGAGGCCCAAAAGGGTGGTTTGAGTCTTTGTTCACACAGTCTCCCTGGTCAACTATGCTTTTATCAACCCTGGCCAATCCAAGAATCCTTATATTATTGCTCACTATAAAACCCTGTTTGCTCAACCGTGTAATTTCTTTTCTCCAAGCTCAAATTGGTCAAGTTAAACATATGGCAATACCCCACTCGCAGACATAGAATTTAAACCTCCCTATGATCACTTTTATGATTAAAAGGATCCAGAAGAAGAAGTGGGGAATGAAAGGTTAATAAAATAGGTACTTGTCACTTCCTGTTTTTCTGTATGCTTAGAAAAACACTGTTGAAATATTGACAACTGTTTTCTAATCTTGTTCCCAGAATGTGCTGTCCCCAATTGCCAAATTGCAGAATGTACTCCCTCACCCGGTTGCTCGCAGACCGACCACTCGCCCTGACCCATCAATAAACTTCTCTCCCTGCAGCCTCCAAGGAAAGTATAAAAGATCAGCTTAAGCTGTTCTCAGGGCTCTCTGATCTATTCAAGGGAGCTTTGAGCCCCAGTATGCTGGACTGCCAATAAACCCTTAGCTGTTGCATAGTACAGTCTTTTGGTGGTCTCTTCCTCTTACGCTTGCCGGAATATTATTGGATGATTGAATGTAGAAGAGAACACCCTGTCAAAAAGGGATAATCGGTAGGATTAGGAAGATAGTGGGTAGGCTTAGGAAGACGAGTGAGTATAGGATTTGGAACAAAAGTTCTTTAGCAATAGGGTTTCAGTTAGAGAGTGAAGTTAAATGTTAGCACAAGTGAAGAGTCAGTCACAATGATGAACTGGGGAAAATATGTAGGAAAGCAGATATCAATAGAGACATTACGAAATCAAGCAAAGTATAAAGTGAGTCATAGGATTAGACATTTTCAAGAGGGTTGAGGTTGAACACATAATCTTAGGAAGAAACAAATATGTAGTCACCAATAGGATTGACATTTGAGAGCATTAGGAAACCTGGACATGGATGTTTTAAGTAATCCATGTTCACTTTCCATTTAGGCTTTGGTACAATCATAAGCCTGACATTTGCATTTTGTGTCCAAATATTACTGTGATTAAATGTATATATAGATCAGGTGACATGAGTATTTCTTCCATCATTTCTGGGAGCAATACTTTGAAGACGTATAATTCATATTGGGGAATCAAAGAGGTTTACCTTGAGTCTATGAATATAGAGATAATGCATGAATAGACATTACTGTGAATAAATAATATAACTGGTTCCACTTTAAATAATGGCTTAAATTGATATCTGAAAACTTATGTGAAATTTTATATTGATATACAATCATTTATTTCAACCAGTTATACAACTAATGGTAATATTAGGGTTATGGTTTATCATGAAGCTGTGTGAGTTTTGCTAAAAAAGTGATTATGGAAATCAAAAATAATGTGTGTGGAAAGAAGTCTCATGAAAAGTCAAGCCAAGAAATATGGAGGAATACATGTGTTCTGAAGCAGGAAGTGATTGAAAGTCAAACAAATGCTTAAAAATTTGCTAACTAGTGGATGAAATGTATATATATCCTATGATGTGCATAAACTGAAGAAATACTAATGTACCAGTGTTGAATAAAAATGAACGTCAAACTACACATCATGTCCCATAGGAATCTACTTGAATTGATGTTAAACTGGGTCAGTTACTGTAGAAATACTAGGATTTGTATGCACCATTCACTGAAGTTAGTTTTCAGTACTAGGAAACAAATATATATGTCAGGTGGATGAATATTTCTGAGAATAATCTGGTGAAAAGTTGATTATAAATCCAAATATATGAATATGAATGAATTTAGAGAGTGTATAATAAGAAACATTTTTCATATTTTGAAAAATCTTGAGAATATATATATATATATATATATATATATATATATATATATATATACACATATACACAAACACACACAGAGAGACATTAAAAATAGCAATATATATTGCAATGGAAATTCACCATGAAATATATATCATCCACAGATTCAAAAATATTCATTTCTCTAAACATGGACTTATGCATAATGTTGTTCAACTACGAAGCTGACCAATAGGTTGAATTTTCAGTTCCAACAGCGTTTAGGAGGAGTAGTCTCTTCTCACAATTTGTATCTGCTACCTAACAAAAATGTACGTGTTATAACAGGTAGGATTCTATATGTGCATATAAAAAAACATGTGCTGAATAGGCTACAGAGAATGGAGACAGGAATTTGTTGAGAGCCACAGCTGAAGGTGCCCTAGCAAGCTTCCAAATGCCAGAAAAATTCCAGCTGCCTGCTGATTATTGGCTCACAGAGGCCCCAGCAACATCTAGCTGATTGGCTACTCTGTGGTGATGCTCATTGGGCTGTTTCCCTGCCCTTTCAGACCATGGAGCTGCTCATTGGGGGACTTTTTTGGCTCCACCCACGATGACCCAGCAAATCAACCTCAAGCGCAGGAGGTTTGTGGGAGGTGGAGAGGTTTGTGGGTGTGAGAGAGACTTTACAAGGAAGCCAGTTGTGGCAGTTAGCCTCTGGGAGTTTTTCCTGAGGAGCTGTTTTGTTTGGCGTGTGTGGTTCTAAAAATAAAGTTTGTTTCTTTTGACAAGTGGCTGCTGAATCGTGCCTAGCCAGACTGCAGCATTTGGTGGCTCGAACGGGGATTGACTGAGGGTAAGTGATAAGGTAAACTGCTCGACCCTGAGAGCAGGGCGAGAGGATGGGTAGCCATTTTAGGATTCCTCTTTTGTTTTGCTTCACGTTTATTTTAAGTTGCCTGTCCCTGGAGATGAGTTAAACGAAAGAAAAACCACTCAAATCTGAGGAAAAACTATTTATGTCTGAGGAACAGATTGGGATAAAGGTCGGATGCACATGTCAGGAGGATAGAAAGGCCATAATGACTTTTTGTTGTTCACTTTTTATTTCATTCTGTCTCGTTTTTTTTTTTTTTTTTTTTTTTTTTTGCGTTATCTTGTTGGGTTTCATTAAAGTAGAAATACGGGATCAGAAATTAGTAAAAAACAAACTGAAATAGTGTTAAGGAAATTGTTACAGGAAGGAGGCATCTCACTAAAATCAGGGACAGTCAGGGCATACGTTGATACAATATAAAAATGTAGCCCATGGCTTTTAAAGTAAGAGTTATTAAATTTACCACAATGGAACCATCATGGTGAAGATTTAAAAAGAATAGAAAAGAACAGTCCAGGGACTCTGCCAGTTGGCACATTGCCATTGTGGTCTTTCATATCTGTTTTGCTTAGTCCAAAGCCTTCAGTTCAGACAAAGATAAAGGAACAAAGCTTGGAGCAGAAAAAGCCATCAGGGGAAAAGTTACAAAAGGACGCTGCTACTAACAACCTTCTATCATCAGAGGGTGTAAGTGTCCAACCAACAGTGCCACCTCTAAAGGAGACTGTTACTAACACCTTTCTATTCTGTAATTAATTTATTTTCCAATAGTCAGTATATATTTAATGCTATAGTATCCCTTGAAGGTGCTGGTAGGATTTCCCCTTCAGTACTGTTTTCTCTTTGCTTTCCAATATACAAAGTCTAATCTGGGACAGAAAAGATCCATTCTTTATAAGACGTATCTGGGCACATACAGGATTGCCTGGAGCCCTTAGTTTGTGCAATGATTTAGCAGATAAAACTACACATGACATATATTCATATTTTCTATACACTAGAAGAAGCTACAAATTTTCAAAAAAGTTCCGTGTCAATGCTAATACTTTACAAAAGCGTTTTGAAATAACTAAGGAACAAGCTAGACAAATAATAAAACAATGTCAAAATTGTGTGACCATTTTACCACAAGTTAATCCTGAAGTCAATCCGAGAGGATTGATACCTAACCATATTTGGCAGATGGACGTCACACACTTGCCAGAATTTGGAAAATTAAAATATTTGCATGTTACAGTTGACACTTCTTCTGGATTTTTGATGGGCTCCCTTCATGCCGGAAAAAAACTAAAGATGTTATAGCTCATTGCTTAAAAAATTTTGCCACTGTGGGCGTTCCAAAACAGTTAAAAACAGATAATGCCCCTGGTTATTCTTCTACCTCTTTTAAACAATTTTGCTCATCATTTGGCATAACTCATATAACAGGAATCCCATACAATCCACAGGGAAAAGGCATAGTTGAAAGAGCACATCAAACTATTAAAATGTACTTATTAAAGCAAAAAGACGGAATTGGGAAGGGGTATACATTTCCCAAAGATAAACTTAAAATAACCATTTTCACTCTAAACTTTTTACATTTGGATTCATGAGGACTTAGTGCTTCAGAAAGGCATATGTGTCCAAAAAATGTGCATAAGCTCAAGGTACTTTGGAAGGCTATTCTAACAGGACAATGGAAAGGTCCTGACCCAGTAATTGTGTGGAGTACAGGGTCTGTTTGTGTGTTTCCACAGGAAGAACAGCAGCCGATTTGGATTCCGGAGAGATTAACTAAAGTCCTGACCAAGTGATAGTCTGGAGTCGAGGGTCTGTTTGTGTGTTTCCACAGGAAGAACAGCACCGATTTGGATTCCAGAGAGATTAATAAACTGATTTGTATAGACCAAAAAGAAGATGATTTGGCTCAAATCCATAACAGCTGGTATCCAAAACTCCAGTCTGGCTATCCTTACATCTGCGACAGAACCAGGATGCTTTTTTCAATATCAATTTTATTATTGCCCTTTCCCACAACATGAAGTTCTATTTTGTGTTTTTGAGCTAATGCAGACCTAGGTTACTGTTTTGCTGATCATTTCTATTTTTTGACTATAATTTTTTAAACATTCCATGGTGATTTCACCTGTAAAAAGTTATAAGGCCTTTACTATTATGTAATGTGTTGTATGTATTATATTATGTTTGCACACTTGTGTTTTGTGTCATATGTTTGAATGTACATATGTCCATACATCATATATGATGTGCGCTCATGAAAAAATGGATCCAAATATTTTTTTTTTTATTCACGTGTTTTAAATGTTTTAATTTAAATTGGGTAAATATCTGTTGAGGACTGTTTTAATATGTGAACAAAAAAGGACGTTAACAGAACTGTATGTTTACTTTCACCTTTCCTTTTCATTATATTGAATAATTCTCTTCAAGATAATGTAAATTGTTAAGAAAATGGTTTTTTTAGTACCTTTTAGAATGATACATAATTTTTTTAGCCATTATTGCCAGAATTCCTATCTTCATCCCAGTGTCGGTGAAGACAAAGATAAAACCAATCTACAGATTGTGCAATAGCCATCACTGAACTGTTTGCAGAACTTGCCTGGACTATGTATCACTTGTGTGCATTTTGAACTATCTGTTGGTGCAGCGACTTGTGGTAGTGTTGGGGTATTTATGCTTATGCTGTCATTGGTGGTACAATTTTTCCAAAAGGAGCCATCAACTGGCTTGGTGTATCTTCCCTTTTCTCACTTTATAGAGGTCAGGAACCTTACAGAGGAAGGCGAAAGCCTTCATCCGCAATGACTGCTCTTTTGGCCATTTTGGTTTTGGATGCACACATGGGATCTTTCCTTAGATCCATCAGGTGCTGAGAATATTATCAACAGCCTCACACAGGGCTAAGACACTGATTCAGACACATCCCTTTCCAAAGCAATTAAGCAAAGAGCCACAGGTGATGCCCATTCATTTCCATTTGAAAACTGTTTTCTTCAGGTTTCACAAAGGGGTGTCCTGAGGCAAAGAACATCCTGACATTCAGGGAAACAGAACAACAGTTAAGGAAAAGGCCCAAAGTAGGATTTCTCCACTGAGACTTTACATTTCAAACTGATATCTGAGTTTTCTGTGATGTTTGCCATTCCCTTCAGCTATCCATTACATTGCCATGTCACAGAGCTTGGAGGTGGTACATATCTTGGACACAAAACCATGAGCCTCTTCTGGAGAGTGGCCAGAATTCAGGAAGAAAACGGCAACTTAGGAAATTAGCAGGTGTTGCCCATTGATAAGGCAAGCCACAGTCCATTCATAAATTGTGCAGGATGAATGCTGGGAAGCTTTCTACTAGACAGGATACATCCATTGAATCATTCTCTTTTCTAAAGTCTACAACCACGGACACATTGGGATACACAGACATAGAAACACTCACCTTGTGAAATGACTTATTAAAAACAGTTCACTCCAAACCAAACAAACCACCTTTCCTACATATTCTCAGAACATGAGACAAACCAAAAACCCACACCCACACCCACAAAGGCACCTCCTTCGCCAAAATGGGTCTGTGACTATCCGAAGTGTTCTCTGACTGGTGGACCACACTGTGTTCCACTGAAATGGCCTGTCCTTTATCAGATTAGGTCTCCTTGGCCAACTCTGTGAAGTTGTCAGTAGCCAGAGGTGAGCTCCTACCTACTTGCTCAGGAAAGGCCCCTCTTCAGAGCTCTCCTGGTATTTGGCCTTTCTCACATCAGTAGGAATCAAGAAAGAATGACTCTGTCTTTGGAAAATCCAAACAATTGAGAACACTGGGACTGGGACTGGGACTGGCTCTGGGTTCCTGGCTTCCTAGATACCAAGTTCAGAGAGTTCCATCACCAAGGAATTGACTTTAGTCACTTCCTTTAGGAACTGAATGAGTTCATCGCCTTGGCAACCACTTTGACCTAATATTTTATTCCAAAAGTCCCATGAGATGGAGGCTGGCTCTGCTTCCTCTGAAACTTTCACAAGTTTGAATGGTATGTCAACCATAGGCACCCAGGGACAGCTATCCACACAGGCCTGGTTTGGTCCATCTTCTCTACATTAAGAAAAGAGAGGCTGATTCAGACATATCCCTTCATCCTGACCAGGTTGTTTTCCATGTAAGATGACCTTTGCTCTCTCAGGTCTTTCACAGCTGCCTACAACTTATCCAGGGATCATTTCTGTATGGACATTCGAGGTTCTCAACTGGTGGAAGATCACCTACATTCCTGTATTGAAATACCAACTCCATCCCTGCTCTTCTAAAAAGTTAGATTGAGGGAACAGTGTATGATTAGGGTTAATAACAGGTTCAATTTTAGTTAGGAATCATTCTGAGGGTTGAATAATGGTATTGGGAACCTGCGATATTTACAAGAATATATAGGGTGTATATAAGTATGAAAACAGAAATCTTGGTAAGATTTGAAGCCCAGAAGGGCATTGGGCACTTGATTTACGTTCTGAACAGATGTCTCAGATAAATCGATATACAATGGCATAGAACCATGTACCATGGATGATTGAATGTAGAAGAGAACATGCAGTCAAAAAGGAATAGTCGGTAGGATCAGGAGATAGTCATTAGTTTTAGGAAGAAGAGTGAGTATAGGATTTGGAACAAAATTCTTTAGCAATAGGGTTTCGGTTAGAGAGTAAATGTAAGTGTCAGCATATGTGAAGTGTCAGTCACGATGATGAACTGGGCAAAATATGTAGGAAAGCTGATATCAATAAAGACTTTAGGAAATCAGGCAAAGTATAAAGTGAGTCACAAGATTAGACATTTTTAACAGGGTTGAGTTTGAATATATATTCTTAGGAAGAAAAAAATATGTAGTCACCAGTAGAATTGAAATTTGAGAGCATTAGGAAACCTGGACATCGATGTTTTCAGTAATCCATGTTCACTTTCCATTTAGACTTTGGTACATCATAAGTGTCATCTTTGTGTTTAGTCTCCAGAATATTACTGTGATAAAATGTATATGTAGATTAGGTGACACGAGTATTTCTTCCACCATTTCTGGGAGAAACATTTTGAAGACGTATGAATTAGAATTGGGGGGAAAAAAAGAGGTGTATTCTGTTTCTATGAATATAGAGATAATGCATGAAGAGACCATATGGTGAATAAATAATATAACTGGTGCCACATTAAATAATGGATTGAATTGATATCTGAAAATATATAAGAATTCTTATATTGATATAAAATCATTCATTACAAGCAGTTATACATCTAATGGTAATAATAGGGTTATGTTTTTTATGAAGAGTGTGTGAGTTTTGCTTCAAAAGTGATTATGGAAACCGAAAATAATGTGTTTGGAAAGAAGTCTCATAAAAAGTCCAGTCAAGAAACATGGAGAAATACATGTGTTCTGAAACAGGAAGTGATTGAAAGTGAAACAAATGCCTATTAATTTGCTAACAAGTGTGTGAAATATATATCCCATGATGTGAATAAACTGAAGAAATAGTAATGTACCAGTGATGAATATAAATGAACGTCAAAATACACATCATGTCCCATAGGAATCTACTTGCATTGATTTTAAGATGGGTAAGTTACTGTAGAAATATTAGGATTTGTGTGCACCATTCACTGAATTTAGTTTTCAGTACTAGGAAACAAATATGTATTTCAGGTGGATGAATATTTCTGAGAATAATCTTGTGGAAAGTTGATTAGAACTCCACATAGATGAACATGAATGAATTTAGGCAGTGCATAATAAGATGCAAATATTTCATATTTTGAAAATTTTGGAGAATATATATATATATATATATATATATATATATATATATATATATATATATATACACAAAACCCACATAGAGAAATTAAATAGTAGAAATATATATGACAATCAAAATTCATTGTGAAATATATATGCTCCACAGATCCAAAAATATTCATTTTACTGAACATAGATTTATATATAATGTTGTTCAACCAGGAAGCTCACCCATAAGTTGAATTTTCAGTTCCAACAGTGTTTATGAGGAGTGATCTATTCTCACAATTTGTATCTTCCAAGTCAGATACCTCACAAAAATGTACATGTGATACCAGTTAGGATTCTATATGTGCTTATAAAAATACATGTGCTGAATAGGCTACAGAGAAAGGGAGACAGGAATTCACATATTTGTTAACTTTAAAATCACATGGAGAACTATTTCAACAAAAAGTTGACTACATTTATAACTCCTGACCTATATAATGCAAAAAGCAGGTCCAAAAATACACCAGGCCTCCTCTGAACTGCTTGTATTTCTATTCTGTTTGGGTTATTTTTCTCCATCATATTAGGATTAGTAGTGAGAGTCTAGTAGGGTATAGGTTAGTGTCAGGGATTCAGTATTTCGAATGGAAATTTGGAAAATGAATCCAAAGTGTATGCAAATATGTGCTACACAAAAATCTTCCCACTTTCATCCAGAACAATGACTTGACAATACCTTCGCCCCAAGTAAGACACAATTAGAGGAAAAGAGTTAGAAAATCTGTGAATACATAAGTGGAATGGAAAATTCTCATGAGTTTACAACCTTGGAGGTGGTAGAGGAGTTTCCAAAAGTAAGGGATAGTGTAAACACTCCACAAACGTGGAGCTCTGCTGGCCTAAAGACTTCTTGAGAAACTGCTTCTGTGGTTGGGCACTTGAAATATATTTTGTTGTATGGAGCTTTAGCTTCCTTTCTAGTGAGTCCATCAAAGATGGGTCTGCATCTATGTGTCACCTAGAGGACATGGTTTCTGATTTTCCAATGAATATGAGGCAAGAGTGCTGAATTCTCTCTTTGGAGTTCAATTTTGGCAACAGGGGGCTAAGTGGTCTCCACTCTGTGGACTGTGAAGCCATTTGGAATTCCTCCAATGTTTGTGGTGTTTATTGCTGCTGCACTGGATGTTTGGTATGTGCTTCACGAAATACAAGGAATCAACAAGGACACAGTGCTGTAGGGAGGTCTGTCATGTGTGGTGGGACAGAGTCTGCAGAAGAAAGCACCCACCAGGCTTCAATCTCACATAGCTTGCCCCCTTGAGCATAGCAACCGGATTCTGAATATTGCCCTGAAACCTCTGCATATAACAAGATGCCTTTACATATAAGGGTGTGCTGGCTGCACCATGTCAGTCACAAGCCATTTGGAATCCAATGGCAGATCCCCATGGCCCCACCAGAGATATTTTATCACACACCTGCACACCACTGCTCTAGGCCCACTAGTCAGCAGGCTCCAACTTTCTGGCATCTCTGTTCTACACCATATCATGAAACCCAGTCTATCAAGGCACTGTCTGGTACACTCATGATCAGCAACAGGACATCCAAATGTTCTCCAGTGCCACCTGTTCATGGGAATTTCAAAAATTTCATGGTATTTATCTAGCCATTTTTCAAGGATATAGTTGGAGGCACTGTGGGTTTCAATTCATTCTGGAACCATTAAATGTGAGAAAGTTCATTTCAAAGAAAGCTCTGGAGAGGTATCACAGGCAAGGCTTCCCAATGAGTGGCCAAAATGTCACATGAAGGCAGGGGCTTTGAGGTCTACAAGGTGAGGTCCATGTGTGTTTTTCCTCTCAAGTACAGATGCCAAGTTTTTCAGAATTAAATCATGTGATATCCTGGCTGATATTCCCAGTGCTCTGTGGAAAGCCACTCTGGCCCTAGAAAAGTTTGCAAGGGCAACTCTTATGTGTGGCCTCCTAAGATCAAACACAATTCATGGCAATACTTCTCTGAGTTCAGTTCCAGAGTTCAGTCTCTAAGAGGAATCACACCAGAGTTCAAGACCAGATGGACCAAATCATCACTTCTAACTGCCACACAAATGACCACAATTAAAACCAAAACACTCCCACGTAGCCCTCATCTTCGTCCATATAGGCACTCATCATAAACTCTGGCTGGTGTTTTCCATGAGTTGTGCATCTCAGGAAAGTGTCGAAAATAAGCTCCCTTGCCACTCATTTGCCTAAAGTCAGGGTGGCCTTGACACCCTTCGTGTGAACCAGGAGTGATCAAATTGGCCTGCCATTAATACTGATCTGCTTCTCCAATTTGAGGCCTACTGACGGTCAGGTATAGATTCTTCATGTAATTTGGAGTCATGAGAAAACCCAAGCACTTCTGCTGGGCTTTTAAGAACTCATTTGACCCAAAGGATCCCTATTCTCATTTGATGGAATTCAGGAACCTAACAGAGGAAGGCAAGAGACTTCACCCACAATGACTGCACTTTTTGCCATTTTGGTTTTGGATGCATACATGGGATCTTTATTTAGATCAATCAGGTGCTGAGAATCTAAGCCACAGCCTCTCAAAGGGCCAAGAGGCTGATTCAGACACATCTCTTTCCAAAGCAATTAAGCAAAGAGCCACAGGTGATGCTCATTCATTTCCATTTAAAAACATTTTTATTCAGACTTCAGAAAGGGGTGGCCTGAGGCAAAGACCTTCCTAACATTCAGGGCAACAGAACAATAGGTTAGCAAATGGCCCAAAGCAGGGTTTCTCCACTGAGACTTTCCTGGTCACACTGATATCTAAGTTTTCTGAGATGCTCGCTATTCTCTTCAGCTATCCAGTACATGGCCATGTGACAGATTATTTAGGTGGTACATATCTTGAACAAAATACCATGAGCCTATTCTTTAGTGGGGCCAGAATTCAGGAAGAAAACAGAAACTTAGGAGGATAGCAGGTGTTGCACATCAATAAGCCTGCCACACTCTTTTCATAAATTAGGCAGGATGAATGCTGGAAAGCTGCCTACTAGACAGAAACATCCATTGATGCATTCTCTATTTTAATGTCTACATCCACAGACACAGTGTGATACACAGACATAGAAACACTCACCTTGTCAAACGACATTCTAGAAACAGTCCAGTCCAAACCAAACAAACCGCTTTTTCTACCTGTTCTCAGAACATGAGACAAAACCACAAACTCACACGCACACCCACAAAGGCACTTCATTCCCCCAAGTAGGTCTGTGACTATATGGAATGTCCTCTGACGGCGGGCCATACTATCTTTCTCTGAAATTGCCTGTCCTGTCTCAGATCTGGTCCTTTGGCCAACTCTCTGAGGTTGTCAGTAGCCAGCGGTGAGCGACTACCTGCTTTTTAAGCACAGGACCATCTTCAGAGCTTTCCGGGCATTTGCCCATCCTCAAATCAGTAGATACCAAGAATGACTGACCCTGTCCTTGGTAAATCCAAACAAGTGAGCCCACTGGGAGTGGGACTGGGAATGGCTCAGGGTGCCTGCTTCCTGGATCCCAAGTTCAGAGAGTTCCATCACCAAGAAAGTTAGGTAGGTCAATTCCTTCAGGAACTGAATGAGGTCACTGCATTGACAAACACTTTGTCCTAACAGTTGCTTCCAAGAGTCCCATGAGATAGAGGCTGCCCCTAGTTCCTGTGACACTTTCACAAGTTAGAATTGCATATCAACCATAGGCACCCGGAAATAGCTCTCCACACATGTCTCATTTGGTCCATCTTCTCTACATTAAGAATAGAGAGGCAGATTCAGACACATCCCTTCATCCTGACCAGGGTTATTGCCATGGAAGATGATTTTGCTCTCTTAGGTCCTTCATAGCTGCCTACATCTTATCCAGGGATAATTTTTGCATGAACCTTTGAGGTTCTCAGCAGGTGGAAGATCCCCTATATTCCTGTATTGTAAGACCAACTCTGTCCCTGCTCTTTTATAAAGTTATATTGAGGGAACAGTGTATGATTAGGGTTAATAACAGGTTTGATTTGGGTTAGGTATCATTCTGCGAGATGAATAATGGTATTGGGAACCTGCGATATTTACAACAATATACAGGTGAAATAAGTTTGAAAACAGAAATCTAGGTAAGATTTGAAGCCCATTAAGGCATTACACCCTTGAGTTGGTTACATAGATTTGAATTATATTCTGCACAGACATCTCAGATAAATCGAGATACAATGGCATAGAACCTTGTACTTTGGATGATTGAATGTCGAAGAGAACATCCAGTCAAAAAGGGATAGTCAGTAGGATTTGGAAGATAGTTGGTATGTTTAGAAAGAAGAGTGAGTATAGAAGTGGGACCGAAAGTTCTTTAGAATTAGAGTTTTGGGTAGAGGGTGAATGTAAATGTCAGCATATGTGAAGAGTCAGTCAAAATAATGAACTGGAATAAAACGTAGATAAGAAGATATCAATAGAGACATATGTAAATCAGGAAAAGTATAAAGTGAGTGATAGGATTAGAAATTTTGAACAGGATTGAGGTTGAATATATAGTCTTAGGAAGAAACAAATATGTAGTCACCAATAGTATTGACATTTGAGAGCATTAGGCAACCTGGACATGGATGTTTTTAGTAATCCATGCTCACTCTCCATTTAGGCGTTGGTAAAATCATAAGTGTGACCCCTGCTTTTTGTGTCCAGAATATTACTGTGAAAAAATGCATATGTAGATCAGGTGACATGAGTATTTCTACCACCAATTCTGGGAGCAACATTTTGAAGATGAATAAATTAGTATTGCGGTTACAAATAGATGTACCCTGTGTCTATGAAAATAGAGATAATGCATGGATAGACCATACTGTGAATTAATAATATAACTGGTTAAAACTTTAAATAATGGATTGATTTGATATCTGAAAATATACAGGAAATCTTATATTGATATACAATCATTCATTCCAACCAATTATTCATCTAATGGTAATATTAGGGTTATGGTTTATCATAAAGAGTGTGTGAGTTTTGTTTCAAAATGATTATGGAATTCGAAAATAATGTGTTTGAAAAGAAGTCTCATGAAAAGACCAGTCAAGAAACCTGGAGAAATACATGTGTTGTGAAGCAGGAAATGATTTGAAGTGAATCAAATCCCTACAAATTTGTGAACCTGTGTATGAAATATGTATTTTATGATGTTCATAAACTGAAGAAGTAGCAATTTACTAGTGTTGAATAAAATGAACTTCAAAATACACATCATGTCCCATAGGAATCTACTTGCATTGAATTAAACTGCGTCAGTTACTGTAGAAATATTAGGATTGTATGCACCATTCATTGAAGTTAGTTTTCAGTACTAGGAAACAAATATCTATTTCAGGTGGATGAATATTTCTCATAATGATCTTGTGAAAAGTTGATTATAAATCCACATACATGAACATGAATGAATTTAGGTAGTGTATATAAGACACACATATTTCATATTTTGAAAAATTTAGAGAGTGTGTGTATATAGATAGATAGATAGATAGATAGATAGATAGATAGATAGATAGATATACACACACACAAAACACACAGAGAGGCAATTAAAAGTAGCTATATATATGCCAATTGAAATTCATCATGAAACATATGTCAACCAGATTAAAAAATATTTATTTTACTGAACATGGATTTATGTATAATGTTGTTCTACTAGGAGGCTCACCCATCATTTGAATTTTCAGTTCCAACAGTGTTTAGGCGGAGTGATCTCTTCTCACAATTTGTATCTGCCATATCAGCACACCTCAAAAGAAAATATGTGTGATACCAGGTAGGATTCTATATGTGCATATAAAAATACATGTGCTTAATAGGCTACAGAGAAAGAGAGACAGGTATTCACATATTTGTTAACTTTAAAAACACATGGAGATCTATTTCAATTAAAAATTAACTAGATTTATTACATCTACCCTATATCATGCAAAAGGCAAGTCTAACTATACACCATACCTCCTCTGAACTGCTTGTATTTCTATTCTGTTTGGGTTATTTTTCTCCATCATATTAGGATTAGTAGTCATTGTCTAGTAGGGTATGGTTTAGTGTCAGGTGTATCGGCCGGCAGGACACATCAAAGTGTGCATCAAACCTCGTTGGGGAGGAATGAAGGGACAAGAGAAATGAGAGATGACAGCAAGACAGTAGTTCTGATCATGCTGCAAACTTTTACAGTTTTCACAGGGTATTTATATGCTGCAGATAGGAAAACTCTCTTATGATCAGTTGCTGGATGTCTTCACAGGGTGAGATAACCTCAGGATATTTCAGAAAGACACATGGCCGCAGGATGTCTCAGGGAGATAGATGGCTGTCGGATGTCTCCTAGGCAGGATGTCTCCCAGAGGGCTGTTTCTTTTAAGTGTCAGGCTATTCTTTGAGGAGAACTTCCTTCTAGCCCCTCACCTTCCCCCCTTTCTTATATAAAATATTTGACCATACCTTACCGGCCAATGTTTTAGGGGGTGATAGAGGCTTTGTTTCTCAAGGAGGCCTTAGAATATCTCCTGATCTGAGAGAGCATGTTTACTAGAAGATTTCTTGGTGGCCATGGCATGTTTTCGAGGAGACGGCTTTGAGGGGGATGCATGCCAACCGCCATGCACCAGAGCGTGTCACTCAGAGGTCTTGTGTTTGGGTATCCGTGGATCCATCCTCCCACAGTCTTTTCTGCACCCTCCATTATTATGGCCTAAGGTCCTCACTTCATGGGTGCATCCTCCCCCAAGTGAAGGGGCACTTTGAGGACGAACCCTTATGGCAATGGCAGAAGATTGTTAGTCAGAGCTATTTCTTATAGTTTTATTTAAGAAAGAGAGATCTGTGGGGATGTAAACTTAAGAAATAAGCCTGTGAGAAGGGTAGAACATCCTTTTAAATGTTAGCAGCAAGGTCTTCCATCTCCAGACGATGATAGTGCACCTGTATGGGCTTAGAGGCCAAAATATTAATCTGTTCTTTAATAAATTGTACCAGCCTGTTTATAATGCAGGGTCCTATAGACACTATTTAAAGTAAACCCAACAAAGGGCCTATTAGGGGAAGAACGTAGGGTAGAAATCCACTAAGCCCAGTCCAGAGTGGATTTTCAAATAGTTCCCTTCGTCTCTCTTTTACATCTTCTTGAACCTGCTTAATTTTAGTGCATACTATGCCTGATTAATTGGCATAAATGCAGCATCGTTCCCCTAAGGCCAAGCGAATACTTCCCTGGTTAGCTGTCAGCAAATCTAAGCCTCGTGTGTTTTGAAGGAACACTTCTGCTAGGGAGTCTATTTGGTCCTTCAAATCTTTAATGGTTCCTGATAGAGTTTGTACATCATTTATAAAGTTGTTGAGACAGGCGACGGTAAGAGTCGATAGCCGTGCCTAAACCAGTGTACCTGTGCCCACAGCAGCTGTTATTCCAAGGCTCGCAATGAGTGGTAAGGCATGTATTGCCCACCTGTGTCTTATGACTAAGATGTCTAGGCTAGGAATGGGTAGACGTTCGTCTCATGGGACAATAGTTATATCAGGGAGGAATAAGGTAAGAACACAGCCACTGATCCAATTCACTGGAAGCCTGGGGAAGGCCGAGTTTTCTCCACACATGAAAACTGTGCCATTGGGTAACAAAGAGATGGGTTGGGTGAGGAATAATTTTGTACTTTTGAGCAATTTCCAAAGGAAGTAACTCCAACATCAATATCATAGATATTATTCTGCATCGTGCCTAAAAGACATAATGTAAATGTGCCTATAGGCTGTAATTATAAAAAAATCCGGGTTGGCATGTATTATCATTGTCTATGATAGAATTAATAGGAACTGCCATAGGCATGATTGTCCCTGTTGTCATGCAGAGCCAGCAATCACCAGCAATGGTGGGGTTTGAATTATTAAGCAAGGAGAAGGTAGTTTCCAAAATTTCTAATGTATTGGTATCTAAACCTCGGAGCTGGGATTTAGGCTACATTAAGGGATGATATGTGAGCTCAGGAATTTGGGGTTTCAAAAGTTTGATTATCTGAGGATGCTTGACAGCATCAGTGGGTCCTCCACGATAAGAGACCCCTGTAGGGGCCTTAATGGGCCAGCAGGAGGGTTTACCAACACTGCCTTGCCACCCAGGTGACTGTAGCTTGGTGTATTTGCCATCTCCTCCCCAGTCAAAGAGAAAGGGGGTATAATGAATAGTGGTCCCCCCTTCTGCATGAGGTTTAGTTAGGGAGGCTTCAAAAAATTTTTCTCCTTGCTTGTTAACACAAATTAAGAGTGACACATAACAAGAACCATACATCGCCTGTGTATTCGTACAGGTTGCAGAACAATTTTGGAGAGCTTTACTTGTACTAGGGGGAATAATCTTTGGCTTGTTAACACATACACATTTAGGCTGATGAACTACTCTGAGTTTATGGTCAACCTCGGCCAGGAGGTAAACCACTTTAGTCATGCAGTCAGCAATCTGGGTCCAACTAGTGCGAGCCTGAGTTCAAGATCCTCACTTGCACTCGCAGGGGGGCCCAAAGAGGTACTCCATGATGTTGGAAGGTGGAGGGCCAAGGCCTCCGTGTACAACCCTGTTCAGCAGAAGTGCCTTAAGCAGAATCCAAACACAGATTGTTGGCTGCATCTGAAAAAGAGGAAAATTTGTCCTCAGGGGGAGCACCTCCGTCCCTAGGTTGAGGTAAGTCATTAACCTGTTTAACCAGGTGTTCTGGTAACCATCTTGGGGCTGCTTGCTCTTGGTCCAAAACACAAGCTGAGCCTCGTCCCCAGATGAAAAGAGGATCTGGGCCTTTCCATTTATTTGTAAGGGGATTGCGCCACATAACAGGTGGGTGAACAGAATTGGACGAGGGATGCCAATGTCTGTCTGTGGCTGAATGGCCTTCACTGTCGAGAGTAAGAAAAATAAGGGCAAATAATTCATGGTTAAGGCGATGCCTGGGAGTAGTAAATATAAAGGCGGAAGCCTTAAAGAGGGTTAGCCAAGTCTTTAAGGTAAGGTGGGCACGTTCCACAATGCCTCGGCCCTGAGGTTTGTATGGAATTCCAGTAGTACGACAAATTTGCAAGGTAGCACAAAATTGTTTAAACTTGGCACTGGTATATGCAGAACAATTATCTGTTTTAATATGTATTGGTTTACCCATTACGGAAAAGGCTGAAACAAGATGAGAAAGGACATCTTTGGTACCCTCTCCAAAATGTGGTCATGCAAAAATAAAGCCACTGAAGGTATCTATAGAAACGTGTATATATTTGGTTTTTCCAAATTCAGGAAAATGAGTAACATCCATTTGCCAAAACTGATTGAGCAGTAATCCTCTGGGGTTAACTCCCAACTGTTGAATGGGGAGGGAGACAGCGCAACCAGGGCATGTTTTTACTATCTCTCGTGCCTGTTGCCTGGTAATTTTACAAAGTAATCGAAGGCTCTGGGAATTTAGATGGTGAAAATTGTGTAACTCCGTGGCCTTTTGAATGGAGCCAAAAAAAATTGGAAAGATGGAACGAGTTGCTGCATCAGCTTGGGGATTACCTTGTGTTAGAGGGCCGGGAAGATCAGAGTGTGCCCTGATTTGTCCTAAGAAAAATGGGTGTTGTCTGGCCTGAATTAGTTGCTGAAGCTGGTGAAACAGAAAGGCCACATTGGAAGAAGCCTTAATAGTGAGTGAAATCTCCAGCAGGAGCACAGAATGAGCAATGCAGGCACTTTCTGCATAAATATTAACAGAATTATCAAAAAATGTTATAAAAACTTGTGTTATGGCAAACAATCCAAAAACTGTGCTGACTGATAGACACTATCAAAGGTGGTAGGCTGGTTATTGATAACAAAGACCGCATGGCCATTATTGGAACCATCTGTGAAGACAGTAAGGGCTTGAGGAATGGGAGCCTTTTGAGTAATTTTGGGAAAAATAAATGGATGTAACTGGACAAAATGTAAAAGGGGGTCATTGGGGAGGTGGTTATAAATTGTTCCCAAAAGCCTGATAGGGCAATACCTGATTCATCCACTGTCTGTAGTAAACATTGGGTTTGGTCCTTAGTATATGTAATTAAAATATTATCAGGGTCTTTGCCAAAATGTTGTCGAGAAAGCAAATGACCTTTAATAATAATAGAAGCTACCTGAGCAAGATAAACAGTAATATCCTTGGAGGATGTGGTGGGTAAATGGACCCAAAGCAAGGGGCGGCCTTTAATTTTGAAATGTGTATTTTGCTGCCGAAATACTCCTGTGGGTGTATGAGGAGTGTGTAAAATAACCAGAACCAGAGGAAGGTTGTAAGAAATTTGTGTAACAAACTGTTGGGCAATGGCTTCTGTGACTTGGTTTAATGCCTGTCATGCCTCTGGAGTAAGCTTTTGAGAGGAGGAGGGGTGGGAATCACCTCTCAAAATATCATTAAGGGGCAAAAGTACACAAGTGGGCAATTTTAAATATGTTCTTATCCATTGAATATCCCCAGGTAATTTTTGAAAATTATTAAGGGTGTGAAGATGGTCCACACGTAGTTGTATTTTAAGAATTTGGATCTGATTATCTTGAAGTTTAAGGCCCAAATAGGTAACAGAGTCCTGTGTTTGAAACTTATCAGGAGCTATCTGTAGTCCTAAGGTAGTGAGGGTTTTGTAAAGGTCCAAGTAACAATTATTAAGGTCATGGGTGTTAGGTGCAGCAATTAACAAATCATCCTTTTAATGTAAAATATAAATTTGTGGCCATCGCTCTCTCACAGGGTCTACTGCTTGAGCAACGTAATTTTGGCAAAGACTAGGGCTGTTGGCCATACCGTGGGGAAGAACCTTTCATTGAAATCTCTGCATAGGGCCCTGAAAATTAATGCGAGGGAGACTAAAGGCAAAATAGGGTCTATCCTCAGGATCTAAAGGAATGGTAATACAGCAATCTTTTAAGTCAATAACCATTTTACAATTGTTTTTGGGAATTGCCACTGGTGTGAGAATACCTGACTGTAGTGCTCCCATCGAGAGCATAACTTTATTAATGGCACACAAATCTTGTAAAAGGTGCCACTTGCCTGATTTTTTATTGATAACAAAAATTGGAGTATTCAATGGTGAGGTTGAGGGCCCTACATGGCCGGCTGCCAGCTGTTCCTGCACTAACATGGAGGCAGCCTCCAATGTTTTCTTAGGTAAGGGGCCACTGATCCACCCACACAGGAGTTTGAGTCTTCCAAATAATTTTATCTGCATGAGGTACAGGAGGGTCAGGGACCAACACTAAAAATCCGAATACCCAAGGCCATATGTATTTGTGTTTTGTATGGGTTGTAGAGGCTCAACCAGTTTTCGTCTCAGTCTCCCCAGGCCTGTACCAGGGACAAAATTCATACTAAGCATTTGATGAGTCACCATGGAATTGGGACTGGGAAGAATAACTTCCATTTGACTCAAAATATCTCGGCCCCATTGGTTAATAGGTTAGGTCAGGAACATCGAAAAAAGTGACAGTTGACTTATTACCCTCTTTATCAGTCCAGCTAATAGACCTAGAGCTGACTGGAGGATTTTTTGATTGTCCTATCTCTTTAAGGTCACTCAAGGGTGGGGTGAGGGGCCAACGAGATGGCCAGTATTTTTTAGACATAATTGTGGCATCAGCTCCAATATCTAGAATTTCTTGGAATTCCTTTCCTTCAATAAGTAAGGTAAGGGGGTGTATTGTGAGAAATTGGCTGAACCCAATACACATCAGAGGAGCCCAAGGAGGCAGTCCCCCGCGGTAGGTTTGGGTGGTGGAAGTGCCTCCCGAATCCAAGGAAAGGAGTATTAATTGTGCAAGTCTTGTTCCTGCGGGGATGGCCACAACTCCATTAATAGCTGTGGCCAGTATTTTTATTTCTCCAGTGAAATCATTATCAATAATGCCAGGGAAGACCTGAACACCTTATAAGGTAGTAGAGGCTCTTCCAAGAATAAGGGCAGACATATGAGATGGAGGGGGACCCCTAATTCTAGTGGGTATTAACTGGGTCCCTTGCAATGTGTCTAATATTTTCTCAGTGGTGGCACAGAGGTCCAATCCTGCGCCGCCTGGTGTGGCTCGTTGGAACGAGGCAATTGTGGAGAAGGATTTTGAAGTAGGTTGGTAGTTTGGGAGGGAACAAACCTTATTGCCCCTGGGTTTGTCTTGGGAAAGTCGGGGCCAGGGGTTGGCCCTGCAGTGATTTTCCAAGAAGCAGGAAGAAATAGGCTGTCTGAGGGCATTTGTTTTAGATCTCCACTCACTGGCCCAGTGATGACCTTTGCCACATCTAGGGCAAAGAGTAGCTGGGGGCGGTTTAGCCCCAGTTTGAGGAGACACTATTCCTAGGCTTTGTTTGCCTGTCAGACACTAGTGTGTAAAATGGCCAGGTTGTTTTCAAGTAAAGCAACTAGGTGAGCCAGGATTGTGAAAGGCCTTGGTAAAGGTGGCACCAAAGGCGAGACCCATGGCATGGGCTGCACCCACCCCTGCACAGAGTCTAATAAAGTCAGAAAGTTTCCTTTTATCCTTATGTGGTCGAAGAACACCCTGACATGCTGACTTGGCGTTTTCAAAGGCAAGATGTTTTACAAAGGTGCTTTCGCTTTCGCTTGGTCCAAGCAAGCATTCTGCGGCTAGGTTAAGCCAGGAAACAAAGTCGCTATAAGGCTCGTGAGGCCCTTGTCGTATTTTTGCCAAGGAAGTGGTAGCTGAGGCCTTTTGAGGGACGCGTCTCCAAGCATGTAAGCCAGCCGTCTGAATCTGCGCCAAAAGTCCAGCAGGGAAACATGCCTGTTTATTTTTAGTGTCAAAAGGCGCATTGACCACTAACTTAACAGAAGTCCAGGATTTACAGGAGGCCTTTGTTAAATTTTTTTGAGCAGTTTCCCAACAGTGCTCTTTGAAATTGCGTTCCATAACAGAAAGTCTCCAGCACTGAGGTATCTCGGGTTTGAAATTTCCAATCATTGGTAGTAAGCCATTGTGCACTGTGGATTTCTAATAAAGCCACTCTGTATGGCGCAGTGAGGCCAGAGTGAGCACAAGCCTTTTTAAGTTTTTCAAGAAAATGCAGGCTTAATTTTTTGTACACACTCTGGGTTCCTTCCTGCCTGGGGGTTAACTCCTCATCCTCTGAGTCCTGATCTCCTTGATCCATTTCCCCCGCTTTCTCCTCTTGATCATCATGTAAGTCTTTGACCTCAGACTGGGCAGGCATATCTATCTGACTGCGGGTTACTGGGAATGTGAGAACAGGCTGATGGAGCAGGTTAGCCTTTTTATTAGACCACCGATGGGCAGCTTGCCTTGACTCCATGTCTAAGGCTAATGAGCAGAGCTCAGAGTCAAGGGATGTTAATTCTTTTAAAAGTTGGATCTGTTCCCGTCTATGCTGGAGAGACTGTCGCAAGGGAGCCAGGTTAGGCGAGGGAAGTGGAGAAAAAATACCTGGGGGGCGATGTTGGCCCCTGAAGGGCCGGAGCACAAAAGGCATGAGGGATATAGGAGGGAGGTGGATGGGTAAGTTCTATAGGCTCTGGAAGGGACCTGAGAGGTGGTCGGTCTTCTGAATGGTAGTGAGCTTCTTTCTTCTCCAAGGTAGCCTCCTCCCCAGGGGTCAATGTGTCTCTGGGATTTAAAACTGGATAAAGGTAGTTGGTAACCATTGGAGCCTTATTCATTAGGGTGGTATTTTGAGGTGGACCAGGAAGGTTCCCAGGGTCCTGGGGAGACTGAGAAGGGTCTATATCTGTACTAACTGATGGGCATGCAGATGGGGGACGAGAGGTCATTTGCATAGTCTCTTCCCCAATCCTGACAAATTTTAAGGTACCATTGTCAAAGGGTGAACTTTTAAGAATTTCATTAATTAAGTTCCAGTAAGAAAAGGTGGGAACAGGCACCTTTTCTGTGCCAAAGTATTCATAATAATCTTTTAAACAGTCTCCTACTCTAAGTCATGGTTTACCATCAATGGTTCCTTCAAGGGAAAACCATGGACACAATTCCCCTATGTATGAACAGAAAAATTTTAAGTCCTTTTTCTTAACACGTGCTCCCCATGTCTTGAAGGACTCCTTCAGGGCTGACAAAAACAAATCATGTGATGAAACTGCTTGTCCCATGGTGGGTCACTCACTGTGCATTATCCCCACACTCCTACTGGATATGTCTCTCGGTGGTGTCTGCTGAGGCAATCGCGAGCTCCGCTTGACCAAGTCTTGAAGGAGGACGGGGTTCCCCCTCAGTCAAAGGCTTGAGACCCAGTCAGTGGGCGCCAGATGTTCTGGCCGGCAGGACACATCAACGTGGGCAGCGAACATAGATGGGGAGGAATGAAGGGACAAAAGACACTAGAGATAACAGCATGACTGTAGTTCTGATCAAGCTGCAAACTTTTATTGTTCACAGAGGGGATTTATATGCTGGAGATGGGAAAGCTCTCTTATCAGTAGTTCCTGGATGTCTTCACAAGGTGAGATAACCTCAGGATGTTTCAGGAAGACAGATGGCCGCAGGAAGTCTTCGAGATACAGATGGCTACAGGATGTCTCCCAGGCAGGATGTCTGCCAGGGGGCTGTTTCTTGTAAGTGTCAGGATATTCTATGAAAGAGAATTCCTTCTGCCTATGAAAGACAGGGATTCAGTATTTCAAAAGGAAAATTGGAAAATGAATCCAATGTGTATGCAAATATGTGCTACACAAAAGTCTTCCCACTCTCATTCAGAACAATGCCTTGACATTACCTTCACCCCATGTAAGACATAATTAGAGGAGAATAGTTACAAAATCTGTGAATACATATCTGGAATAGAAAATGCTCAATAGTTCACAAACTTGGAGGTGGGAGAGGAGTTTCCAAAAGTAAGAGACAGGGTAAAAACTCCACAAACATGGAGCTCTGCTGGCCTAAAGACTTCTTGAGTAACTGCCTCTGAGGTTGGGCACTTGAAATATATGTTGTTGTCAGAAGCTTTAGCTATCTCTGTAGTGAGACCATCAATGCTGGGTCTGCATCTATGTGACCTGAAGGACATGGTTTCTTATTTTCCAATGAACATGGGGCAGCAGTGCTTAATTCTCTATTTGTAGGTAAACTGTTGCCACTGAGCGCTAAGTGTCTCCCAGTGTAGACTGTGAAGCCAATTGATCATCCTCCACTTTTTGTGGTGTTTCTTGCAGCTGCACTGGGAGTTTAGTATATGCTTCATGAAATACAAGGAGTTCAACTGGGACACAGTGCTGGAGGGAGTTCTGTCACGTGTGGTGCGTAAGGGTCTGGAGGAGAATGCAACAACCAGGCTTCTATTCCACATAGCTTGCCCTCTTGACCATAGGAGTCTGATTCTGAACATTGCCCTGAAACCTCTAGATATAACAAGATGCCTTTACATACAAGGGTCTGGGGGCTGTACCATGTCAGTCACAAACCATTTGGAAGCCAATTCCCGATCCACATGATCCCACCAAAGCTGTTTTAACACACACCTGCACACCACTGCTCTAGGCCCACTACTCAGCAGGCTCCAAATTACTGGCATCTCTGTTCTACACCATTTTCATAAAAACCAGTCAATCAAGGCACTGTCTGGTACACTCATGATCATCAATAGGACATCCAAAGGTTCTCCAGTGCCACCTGTTTATGGGAATTTCAAAAATTTCATGGTACTCATCTAGCTATTTTTCAAGGATGAAGTTGGAGGCACTCTGGGTTTCAATTCATTCAGGAACCATTAAATGGAGAGGAAGCTCATTGCAATGAAAGCTCTGGAGTACTCTAACAGGCAAGTTTCCCAAAGACAGGCCAAAAGGTCACATGAAGCCAGGCCCATTGAGGTCTACAATATGAACTCCATGTGTGTTTTGACTTGCAACTATGGCTGCCAAGTCTTTTACAATAAAACCATGAGATATCCTTCCTGAGATTCCCATTGCTGTGTGCAAAGCCACCCAGGGCTTAGATCTCAGTTTCCAAGGGCGACTCTCATGTGTGCCCTTCTAAAATACCAACACAATTCATGGCAATACTTCTTTGAGTTAAGTTCCACAACTCAGTCTCTAAAAGGAATCACACCAGTGTTCAAGCACAGGTGGACCCAGTCATCTCTTCCAACGGCCACACAAAGGACCACAATTAAAACCAAAACACTCCCACATGGCCCTCATCTTCTTCCATATAGACACTAATCATACCTTCTGGCTGTAGGTTTCCATGAGGGGTGGAGCCAAAGACAGTGTCCAAAATAAGCTCCCTTGCCCCCGTTTTCCTGAAGTCAGTGTGGCCAGGGCACCCTTCATGTGAACCAGGAGTGATCAAAGAGGCCTGCCGTTAATACTGCTCTGATTCTCCATTTTGAAGCCTACTGACTCTGGGGTAAAGATTCTTTATGTTAATTGGAGTATTGAGAAAACCAAAGCACCTATGGGCTAGCCTCTGCAGGGCTTTGAAGAACACCTTTGTCCCAAAGCATCCATAATCTCAATGATGAAGGTCAGGAACCATACAGAGGTAGGAGAGAGACTTCATCCACAATGACTGCTCTTTTGGCTCTTTTGGTTTTGGATGCACACATGGGATTTTTCTATAGATTCATCAGGTGGTGAGAATCTAAGCCACAGCCTCACACAGGGGCAAGAGGCTGATTAAGACACATCTCTTTCCAAAGCAATTAAGCAAAGAGGCACAGGTGATGCCTATTCATTTCCACTTGAAAACTGTTTTCTTCAGGCTTTACAAAGTGGTGGCCTGAGGAGAAGACCTTCCTGACATTCACGGTGTGGTGAGCCGCTTCTGCAGATTATGGTCACCATTGCAGGATGGCGCTGGCTCCACTGTGGTCTGTGACAAACGACTCCTTGTTTGGGAGAGTTGGTGCATGTTTTTTCAGCACCCTATGAGAAAGTTCCACGTGGCAGCTTCGGATTGGGGCTTGGGATGCTTTATTAAGGCTGGGAGGGGCATCCGACAAGGAATTAGAAGAAATATCAAGGGCCTGAATAAACTGCTGAAAGAAGATTCCTGAGTTGCGTCTTCCTTGCGGGCAAGGGGTCGCGACAAGTGGTGCCGAGACCCGGGAACCAGAACTTTCAGTAGTCAGGGTTGGTGCACCAGTTAGTCCCAGGTAAGTGGGACCCGCGATCAAAGCAGGGGTTAGTCCCAGGTAAGCGGGACCCGCGATCAAAGCGGGGTAGCTCCTCTGTAAAGCCAGAGAGAGCGGTACATTTTATTGCAGCTGCACTGTGTACTTTCGCTTTTACTTTCACTTTTGTTTTTTGTGCGTCTTTTGTTGTGTCATGGGTGCTGTATCTTCAAGTCCGCTTCTCCTGGCCCTAGATGGCCTGTTACGTTCCAAGGGCCTAGAAGTGAAACGTAGTACTTTACAGAGATTTTTACAGAAGACAGATATTGCTGCACCGTGGTTTGCGTTTTCGGGCAGCCTTACTATACCTAGCTGGGATAAATTAGGCATAGATCTTGACTTTGTTTCTGAGCAGGGCATATTAGAGGGTGGGGTGATACCCCTTTGGAAGATGATCCGTAGTTGCCTCGCAGATGGCAGATGTCAGGAAGCACTTACTAAAGGGCAGGAAGTTTTAGAGCAATTACATGAGGAAAGATCAGAGACGGCACAAAGTGAGGTAATTCAGGAGGATGGGAGTGTGCGGAGCGAGACACAGGGGAGGAGGCGATTGTCTCCAGCACGAAGTGAGGTATTTCAGGAGGATGGGAGTGTGCGGAGCGAGAAACAGGGGAGGAAATGATTGTATCCAGATCTCAGTACGCTGCGCACACTCCCATGCAAAAGTGGGTCAGAGGAGGAGGAGGATGAGGAGGAAGAGCTCGGGAGACTATCTCGTCAGCTAGGGAGTCTAACTATAGGAGAAGGGAACAAAAATAAACAGGAGCTCAAGGAAAATGATCCTCCGGATCCGTCGCCGTACGGTGGGGGTGTTTCGAGGAGAGCTTTCGATGCCCAAACATGGAGGGCTGTTAACGCTGAGATGGGTCTTGCTTATCCAGTTTTCCAGGATGACAATAGGGGAAGATTCCATGAGCCCTTAGATTTCAAAATTGTGAAGACCCTGGCGGAGTTTGTGCGCACTTATGGGGTGGATGCCGCCTTCACACTAAATCAGGTGGAGAGTCTGTCTAGATACTGTATGACTCCCTCTGATTGGGCTAGCCTTGTTCGGGCTTGTGTCTCTCTAGGTAAATATTTAGACTGGAGAGCCTTTGTGCTAGAGGGCGCGGTAGAGCAGGCCGCCCAAAACCATGCGGCGGGACACCCCCATTGGGACAAGGATATGCTTTTGGGACAAGGCAGATTTGCTAATCAACAGACAGGATTCCCTCCTGAGGCATATGATCAAATTAACAACATTTGCATTCGGGCATGGAAGTCACTTCCAAATAGAGGAGAGGTGTCTGGTAACTTGACTAAGATTCTGCAGGGCCCTACAGAACCCTTTTCAGATTTTGTAGCAAGGATGGTGGATGCCGCTGGAAAGATTTTTGGGGACCCTGATAGAGCCATGCCCCTTATCAAGCAATTGGTCTTTGAGCAATGCACCAAGGAGTGTAAAGCAGCAATCGCTCCTTATAAAAACAAGGGCATAGAAGCTTGGATAAAAGTGTGTAGAGAGCTTGGAGGACCTTTAACTAATGCAGGTCTTGCAGCTGCTGTCCTTCGGATTGCAAAAGGGGGCGGTCCTGGTGCTGGAACATGCTTCCATTGTGGTCAGTTCGGCCATTTCAAACGTGACTGTCGCAAAAAAGACAATTTTACTGGACCTCCTCGCGGTGGCCCTTCTAATGGCCCTCGTCAACCGGGGCTGTATCCAAAATGCAAAAAGGGGAAGCATTGGGCAAAAGAGTGTAGATCAGTGAGGGACATCCATGGACAGCCTATTTCAGCTGGGCCAAAAAACGGCCGAAGGGGTCCCCGACCCCAGGGCCCACAAATATATGGGGCAATGGAGAATGTCACACCCGAACCCGAGACATGGCCTTCTCTGCGCCATCCCATGAGACGCGGAGAGCCACTACAGGTGCCGCGGGATTGGACCTCTGTTCCACCTCCAGACTTGTATTAACACCTATGATGGGAGTCCAATTGGTGGAAACTGAGTTCAAAGGGCCTTTACCACCTGGCACTGTAGGTTTGCTAATTGGACGTGCATCCTCTATCCTACAAGGTCTTCATGTTTTCCCCGGAGTTATAAACCCTGATACTGTAGGGGCAGTAAAGGTTATCGTGGAAGCTCCAAGGGGCATTGTGTCTATCTCCCCAGGGGATCGGATTGCTCAATTGCTAATTTTGCCTAGTTTGCATAATCACTTCCCTGCTGACTCAAGGTCACGGACGGGAAATGAGATTGGTACCACCGGAGGAAATTGTGCCTATTTGTCACTGGATATGAGCAGTCGCCGCACCTTGGAATTAAGCATAGAAGGTAAATCTTTTGTGGGATTGCTGGACACAGGAGCAGATAGTACTATCATAGCCCTTAAGGACTGGTCTAGGGGATGGCCAGTGCAGGCTTCTGATCAATCACTAAGAGGACTTGGATATGCCCAAGCCCCTCAAATCAGCTGTAGACATCTATCTTGGAAGGACTCGGAAGGACACGATGGTACCTTTCAGCCTTATGTACTTGATTTACTTATTTCTTTATGGGGCCATGATCTGATGAAAGACATGGGGTTCACTCTTATTAATGACTATTCCCCAGTGTCTCAACATATCATGCAAAATATGGGGTATAGGCCAGGTCTAGGACTAGGAAGGCACCTACAGGGGCGTAAGCATCCTGTGCAAGGTCATCAAAAGCTTAACAGGTTTGCTCTGGGTTTTTCCTAGGGGCCACTGGGGCTCCAATACCCATAACATGGCTCACCGAGGAGCCTGTTTGGGTGCCTCAGTGGCCTCTTCCCTCGGCTAAACAGGCAGCAGCCCATGATCTAGTCAAAGAACAACTTGATTTGGGTCACATCCAACCTTCTAATTCTCCATGGAATAATCCCATATTTGTCATTAAGAAAAAATCAGGGAAGTGGCGCCTACTGCATGATCTACGAGCAGTTAATGCTCAGATGCAACTTATGGGGCCCATTCAAAGAGGGCTGCCTCTGCTCTCCTCTGTTCCTCAAGGCTGGCATATAATTGTTATTGACATTAAAGACTGTTTGTTTTCCATTCCTTTGCCTCCTAAAGATTCACAACGTTTTGCTTTCACCCTTCCCTCGTGTAATCACGAAGAACCAGATCAAAGGTTTGAGTGGGTGGTGTTGCCGCAGGGGATGGCTAATAGTCCCACGATGTGCCAGATGTATGTGGGGAAGGCACTCACACCTCTCAGACATAAGTATTCCTCCACCAAGATCATTCATTATATGGATGATGTGTTATTTGCCGCAAAATTAGAACAGACAGTTAATGAGGCTTATAAAGAACTCGTGATGCTGTTGGCTCAACATGGACTGCACATCGCACCTGAAAAGGTTCAAACGGGGGATTCTATCAGGTATTTGGGAGCGACAATTGGGTATGACAAATTAAAACCGCAAAAAATTACCTCAGGACTCAAGATCTCCAAACTCTAAATGATTTTCAAAAATTGCTGGGAGATATTAATTGGATAAGAGGATATTTACATATTCCTAATATTGTGCTCCAGCCTTTGTATGCTACTCTTAAGGGTGATCCAGATCTTGCTTCCCCTCGTAGCCTCACTACAGAGGCTAGAGCGGCTTTTATAAAAGTAGAACAAGCTTTACAGCATGCCACTCTATGCAGGCTCCAGAGTGATAAACCTTTCCAGTTATGTGTGCTTGCCACTATGCGGCAGCCTACTGGAGTACTGTGGCAAGATGGGCCCTTACTATGGATCCACCCACATATATCCCCAGGAAAATCCTTAGAATATTATCCTGATGCTGTTGCAGCGTTGGCACTTAAAGGGATTCAACAAAGCATTCAATTTTTCGGCCAATCACCTTCTTCTCTTATCATACCCTACACTAAAGCTCAACTTAATGTTTTATGTGCTACTCTAGCCAACTGGGCTATTTTGTGTTGCTCGTTTCAAGGGGGTATTGATTATCACTACCCTTCTCATCCATTACTCCATTTTGTTAAAGAACATCCCATCATTTTCCCTAAGGTAACTTCATCCAGTCCATTTCCGGGGGCTGTTAACATTTTTACTGATGGTTCCAAGTCTGGAATGGGAGCCTATGTAATTAATGACTCTCCCCCTATCCAGCATCAATTTGCTCCTGGAAATCCACAATGGGTAGAACTACAAATTGTTATTGAAGTTTTTAAACAGTGTTCTTTTCCTTTTAATCTTACTTCGGACTCCAGCTATATGGTACAAGCACTAAAAGTCCTGGAGGCCGTGGGAGCTATTAGTGATGCCCACAATGTGTCTGCTTACTTTACTCAGCTTCAACAGCTTATCTCTAACCGCACTGCTTCTTTTTATCCAATGCACATCCGGGCTCACACCCCTCTTCCTGGTCCGTTATCCCAGGGTAATGCCTGTGCGGACTTAGCCACTAGAGGTCAATTGATATGCTTGGCTTCCTCCTTAGAGGGGGCTAAGTTGTTTCACCAAAACTTCCATGTTAATGCATTAACGCTGCGCAGGCGTTTTTTCATTTCAAGAGTGGATGCTCGGCAGATAGTATTGCAATGTCTCCATTGTGTCACATTACTTCATTCCCCTAATTATGGAGTAAACCCATGGGGATTGAAGCCATTGGTTGTTTGGCAAATGGATGTGACACATATACCTGACTTTGGTAACCTTAAGTATGTGCATGTTTCCGTTGATACGTGCTCTGGAATTATCCATGCTTCTGCTTTATCTGGAGAAAAGGCACGTAATGTCATTACTCACTGTTTAGAGGCATGGGCAGCATGGGATGCACCTGCATCCCTTAAGACTGATAATGGACCTGCTTATACTGGCAGACATTTTACAGCTTTTTGTTCTATGGGAGTGCAACTTACTCATGGTTTGCCTTACAATCCTCAAGGACAAGGCATTGTTGAGCGTGCTCATCGCACCTTAAAGGAAACTTTACAAAAACAAAAGGGGGGAATAGGAGCTGAACACACTCCTAAAGAACGCCTGTCCTTAGCTCTCTTTACCATTAATTTTTTGAATTTGGATATTCATGGTCGCTCTGCGGCCGATAGACATGTGTCCCCTCAGCCCTCTGTGATTGGCTATGTTAAGTGGAGGGATGTTCTTACGGGCCAAGGGAACGGCCCTGACCCCATGCTGACATGGGCACGAGGATCTGTATGTGTTTTTCCCCAGGATCGTACGGAACCGTTGTGGGTCCCTGAACGCTTGACAAGAAGAGTCTCGACATCAACTGACCAGCAACAAGAAATACCACAACAATCCTGTGATGTGGATCTTCATTCTGCTAAGTGCTCTGGCTCTGGTGCTGGTGCCGATGGCACAGGCGACACCAATTCGGTGGTGGGCAGTGGCACGGGCATGGCCAATGCCGATGCCGGTTCATGGTAATTCTAGTGTCCTCCCCACTCTTTTTTCTACCTCATGTGAGATGTCTGCTCCCTGTGCCTCTCCTAGAGGGGACATGGAGAGCATTTTTAATCAATCTCAAGTTAATCTCACAGGAGTTTTTTGTTTCAGCCTTAGAAACGCTAATTGCATTAGCCTTAAGACCAAAAATTTGACTAACTGGGAGGACCCATTGCGGTCCAATCAGGTCTCAGAGAGCATTATCAGTGCTGTATTGAGCAAGGTAGTTTCGGGGAAGCAATCAGGCTCAGGTACCCCCGCAAACAGCAGCTCTGCTCTTAACATAACTACCTTGGCTATTATCTCCGAGGTACTAATCCCAGTGCCTCCTTCTTCTAGTAGTATTTATGATGCCACTCATTTCAAGGCCTCTCCTTACTGTTCCCCTAATCTTGGTTTCCCCCCAACATTTACGCCTTGTCAGGATCATTCTTGGGAGAAGCATCAAGTTGCTAAAGGTTTCTCCCTTTCCCCCTCTCTTAAGAGGTATGTTTATAACTTTAACAATAGTGCCAGCTCCTCTACAGGAGTAGGTTGGTCCTGGTTTCAATGGCAGATTTCCAATGAAAAGGGGGCTTCAGCCGATATTTCTGCACTGGCTCAGTTGGTAGGAGCCAAAAGTTGGCTGGCTAATGTTTCTGGTACTGTTAGGGAAAGTGAACGAGGTAATAGATTTACATCTGTTTCAGTCGACTCTCTGTTGTATAATGCCACATTGCCTCCTGCAATGGTCTGTGTCCAATCCCCCTTCTTATTCCTTTTGGCTAAGGCCACCTCTTCGGGGATGCTGGATTGTTCTCATACTACCTGTATCTTATCTGAGTGTTTGAATGGTTCCTGGACTGTAGCAGTGGTTATGAAAATTCCAACTTTTGTCCCAATCCCGGTCACTGCGGATCCTGATAAATTCCATATTGTTGAGCTACTTAGAGTCCGCAGAGATTTTGGAATCACAGCGGCTATAGTGACAGCCGTGGCAGTATCTGCTGCTGTAGCGGTTACAGCCGGAGTGGCTATGGCCAATCAAGTACAAACTGCTGCCACCATTAATCAAGTTGTCCAACAAACTTCCAGTATACTTGAATCCCAAAATACAATTAATCAACATATTTTGTCAGGGATTTTAGCTGCCAATCAAAGAATAGATTTACTCCAAGCTCAGGTAGAAGAATTGGCTGACTTGGTGCTTTTGGGTTGTGTTGACCAACGTGCACATTTATGCATAACCTCTGTCAGATTTAATGATTCCAGGAATGCTTCCCGCATCATTGGCGAATATTTGGCCAGAAATTGGTCCATGGAAGCGGAAGACATGATCCAGTCTCAACTAACCCAGATAGCTGTCTTGAATAACACCAGTGTTGATCCCGTGACTTTGGGTCAATTCACCGATTGGATATCTTCTGCTTTTTCCTTTTTTAAAGAGTGGGTGGGGGTAGGCATTTTTGGTGCAATGTGTTGCTTCGGTATGTTTCTCTGTTTGTGGTTTCTCTGTCGCCTCAAGGCCCGCAATGCTCACGATAAGGCTATGATCATCCAAGCTCTTGCAGCTTTAGAAAATGGCAATTCACCTCAAGTCTGGCTTGCGCATCTTAAACAGTAAATCTTTGACATGGTCTTTGCACCCCAAGTTATTATAACATTGCACTGGGATCGGCAAGTCTTTCCTCGTTATTCTCTTAGTGTTGGAAAGCCCTTGCACTCTGCCGGTCTTGGTGCCATTGCACGCAGGTGGGTTTTCACACTAATTCTTCTCTATTGCCTTAAAGTCCGTGCCTTTCTTTCAGGGTGTTGTCAACTCGTTTGTCGTTGTGTACAGCCACAGTTCAGCCTCAGCTGTCCCCCTTCGTCCACCTTCGTCACGATACAGGATGCGAGGCAAGGCACTGCACTTGAGTGATCCTTGAAGTGGACCTCAAGGAGAGCATGTCCTATTGCATGCGGGTTTGATGTCCACGCCCCGCCCCACGAAAAAAGGCGTCTGCTGATATGGCTTCGGATCTGGGGAAGGGCCCTCCTTAGGTCTGAGCCATACTATGCAGCCACTTCTGCACAGTGGGATAGGACCTCTACTCTCGCCTGCATTGTTTTCAGAAAACAGAAGGGGGGAACTGTGGTGAGCCGCTTCTGCAGATTATGATCGCCATTGCAGGATGGTGCTGGCTCCACTGTGGTCTGTGACAAACAACTCCTTGTTTGGGAGAGTTGTTGCATGGTTTTTCAGCACCCTATGAGAAAGTTCCACGTGGCAGCTTCGCATTGGGGCTTGGGATGCTTTATTAAGGCTGGGAGGGGCATCCGACAAGGAATTAGAAGAAATATCAAGGGCCTGAATAAACTGCTGAAAGAAGATTCCTGAGTTGCGTCTTCCTTGCGGGCAAGGGGTCGCGACATCACGGCAACAGAAGAATAGGTAAACAAAAGGCCCAAAGCAGGGTTTCTCCACTGAGACTTTCCTGGACACACTGATAATTGAGTTTTCTGAGATGTTCCCATTCCCTTCAGCTATCCAGTACATGGCCATGTCACAGAGTTTGGAGGTGGTACATATCTTGGACACAAAACCATGATCTTATTCTTGAGATTAGCTAGATTTCAGGAAGAATACCAGAACTTAGGATGGTAGTATGTGTTGCCCATCCACAAGGCAAGCCGCAGACCATTCATAAATTGGGCAGGTTGAATGTTGGGAAGCTTTCTACTAGACAGGACACATCTATCGATGCATTCTCTTTTCTAATGTCTACAGCCACGGACTCAGTGGGATACACAGACATTGAAGCACTCGCCTTGTGAAATGACTTACTAGAAACAATTCACAGCAAACCAAACAATCAAACTTTCCTACCTATTCTCAGAACATGAGACAAAACCACAGACCCACACGCACACCCACAACCACACAGACCCCCAAGTAGGTCTGTGACTATCCAGAGTGTCCTCTGACTGGTGAGCCATAATATATTGCCCCATAAGGGGCTGTCCTGTCTCAGATCTAGTCTCCATGGCCAACTCTGTGATGCTGTCAGGAGCCAGCAGTGAGCCACTACCTGATTTCTCAGGAAAGGCCCCTCTTCAGACCTTCCTGGGATTTGGCCATCCTCACATCAGTAGGTACCAAGAAAGACTGACTGTGTCCTTGGTAAATCCAAACAAGTTTGACCACTGGGACTTGGACTGGGACTGGCTCTGGGTGCCTGGCTTTTTGGATCCTAAGTTCAGAGAGTTCCATAACAAAGGAAGTGAGGTGAGGTCACTTCCCTCAGGAACTGAATGAGGTCAGTACATTGGCAACCACTTTGTCCTAACAGTTGCTTCCAGATTCTGATGAGATGGAGGCTGCACCTACTTCTGTGACATTTTAACAATTTAGAATGGTATATCAACCATAGGCACCCGGGAACAGCTCTCCACACAGGCCTTGTTTTGTCCATATTCTCTACATTCAGAGGGGAGAGGATAATTCAGATACATCCTTTTGTCCTGACCGGGTTGTTTGCCATGGAAGATGACTTTTGCTCTCTAAGGTCCTTCATTGCTGCCTACATCTTCTCAAAAGATTATTTCTGCATGGACTTTTGAAGTTCTCAGCTGGTGGAGGATCCCCTACCTTCCTGTATTGAAAGACCAACTCTGTCCCTGCTCTTCTGTAAAGTGAGATTGAGGGAACAGTGTATGGTTAGGGTTAATAGCGTGTTCGATTTGGGTTAGGAATCATTCTGCTATATGAATAATGGTATTGGGAACCTGTGATATTTATAAGAATATAGACGTGAAATACATGCATGAGATCAGAGACCTAGGAAAGATTTGAAGCCCAGAAATGCATTGTACCCTTGATTGGTATACTTAGCTTGAATTATGTTCTCCACCAAGGTCTCAGATAAATCGATATACAATGGCATAGGACCGTGTACCTCGGGTGATTGAATGTAGAAGAGAACATCCAGTCAAAAAGGGATAGTCCGTACGATTAGGAAGATACTCAGTATGTTTAGGAAGAATAGTGAGTCTAGGAGTTGGACCAAAAGTTCTTTTGCAATAGGGTTTTGGTTTGAGAATGTAAATGTCAGCACATGTGAAGGGACAGTCACAATGATGAACTGAGGAAAATATGTAGGAAAGCAGATATCAATAGGGACCTTAGGAAATCAGCCAAAGTATAAGGTGAGTGATAGGATTGGATATTGTCAACAGGCGTGAGGTTGAATATATAATCTTAGGAAGAAACAAATATGTAGTCACCAATAGGATTGACATTTGAGAGCATTAGGCAACATGGACATGGATGTTTTTAGTAATCCATGCTCACTTTCCAATTAGGCTCTGGCACAATCATAAGTGTGACCTTTGCCTTTTGTGTCCAGAGTACTTCTGTGGTAAATGTATATGTAGATAAGGTGACATGAGTATTTCTTACACCATTACAGGGAGCAATATTCTGAAAACTTATACATTATTACTGGGGCTACAAATAGGTGTACCCTGTGTTGATGATTATAGAGATGATGCATGAATAGACCATATTGTGAATAAAGTATATTACTGGTTCCAACTTTATATAATGGATTGAATTTACATCTGAAAATATATAGGAAATCTTATATTGATATATACACATTCATTCCAATCAGTTATATATCTAATGGTAATATTAGGGTTACGGTTTATCATGAAGAGTGTGTGAGTTTTGCTTCAAAAATAATTATGGAATCGAAAAAATGTTTTTAGAAAGAAGTCTAGTGAAAGGACCAATAAAGAAACAAGGAGGAATACATGTGTTCTGAAGTAGGAAGTAATTGAATGTGAACCAAATGCCTATAAATTTGTGAACATGTGGATGAAAATATATATCCTATGATGTCCAAAAACTGAAGAAATTGTAATGTACCAGTGTTGAATAAAAATGAACTTCAAAATACACATCATGTCCCATAGGAATCTACTTGCATTGATGTTAAACTGGGTCAGTTACTGTTGAAATATTAGGATTTGTAAGCACCATTCAATGAAGTTAGTTTTCAGTACTAGGAAACCAATATGTATTTCAGCTGGTTTAGTATTTCTGAGAATAATCTTGTGAAATGTTGTTTATAAATACACATGCAGGAACATGAATGAATTTATGGAGTGTATAATAAGACACATATATTTCATATTTTGGAAAATCTGGAGAATACACACACACACACACACACACACATTAATATGTAGCAATACATATGCCAATCGAAATTCATCATGAAATATAATTCATCCACATATCCAAAAATATTCATTTTAATGAACATGGATTTATGTATAATGTTTTTCACTAGGAAGCTCACCCATAGGTTGAATTTTCAGTTCCATCAGTATTTAGGGGGAGTCATCTCTTCTCATAATTTTTATATTACAAAGTCAGTGAGCTCACAATAATGTACATGTGATACCATGTAGGATACTATACATGCATAAAAAAATACATGTGCTGAATAGGCTACAGAGTAAGGAAGACAGGAATTTACATATGTGGTAACTTTAAAAACTAATGGAGAAATATTACAATGAAAAGTTGACTAGATTTATAGCACATACACTTGATAAAGCAGAAGGCAAATCCAAGTATACACCATGCTTCCTATGAAAGGCCTGTATTTATATTCAGTTAGGTTTCTTTTCTCCAGGATATTAGGATTAGTACTCAGAGTCTAGTAGGGTATGGGTTAGTGTCAGGGATTCAGTATTTCAAATGGAAAATATGAAAATGAATCTAATGTGCATGCAAACATGTGCTACACATAAATCTTCCCACTCTCATCCAGAACAATGCCTAGACATAACCATCGCTCCATGTAAGACACAATTAGAGGAAAGGAGTTAGAAAATCTCTGAATACATATGTGGAAGGGAAAATGCTCAGGAGTTCACAACACTGGAGTTGGAAGAACAGTTTCCAAAAGTAAGGGAGAGGGTAAACACTCCACAAACATCGAGCTCTGCTGGTCTAAAGACTTCGTGAAAAACTTCCTCTAAGGTTGGGCACATGAAATATATGTAATTGTCAGAAGATTTAGCTTCGTTTGTAGTGACACCATCAAATCTGGGTCTGCATCTATGTGACGTGGACGACATGGTTCCTTATTTTCTAATGAACATGACGCAGCAGTTCAGAATTCTCTCTTTGTAGGTAAACTGTGGCCACTGGGAGCTAAGTGTCTCCCCGTGTGGTCTGTGAAGCCATTTGGTCATCCTCCACTTTTTGTGGTGTTTCTTACTGCTACACTGTGAGTTTGGTATTGGCTTCACGAAATACAAGGAGTTCAACTGGGACACAATGCTGGAGGGAGTTATGTCACGTATGGTTGGTCAGGGTCTCCAAGAGAATGTATGAACCAGGCTTCTATCCCACATAGCTTTCCTCCTTGACTATAGCACCCTGATTCTGAACATTGCCTTGAAACCTCTAAATAAAACAAGATGCCTTTACATATAAGGGTCTGCTGCCTGCACCTTGTCAGTCACAAGGCTTTTTGAAGCCAATGTCAGATCCAGGTGGTCCTACCAAATATATTTATTTACACACCTACTGTCCACTGCTCTACATCCACTACTCAGCAGGCTCCAACTTACTGGTATCTCTGTTCTTCACCATTTTCACAAAACCCAGTCAATCAAGGCACTATTTGGTACACTCATGATCATCAACATGATATCCAAAGGTTCTCCAGTGCCATCTGGTAATGGGAATTTCAAAAATTTCATGGTACTTGTTTAGCCATTTTTCAAGGATGAAATTGAAGGCACTGTGGATTTCAATTCAGGAACCATTAAATGGTGAGGAAGCTAATTTCAATGAAAGCTCTGGAGAATTCTCACAGGCAAGGCTTCCCAAAAAGTGGCCAAAAGGTCACATGAATCCAGGCACAATGATGTGTACTATGTGAGGTCCATGTGTTTTCTGACTCTCAACTATGGCTGCCAAGTCATTAAAAAAAAACATGTGATAACCTGGCTGAGATTCTCAGTGCTCTATGCAAAGCCACCCTGGACGAAGATCTCAGTTTCCAAGGGCGACTCTCATGCATGGCCTCTTAAATCCCAACACAATTCATGGATATACTTTTCTGAGGTCAGTTCCAGAACTCAGTCTCTAATGGGAATCACAGCAGAGTTCAAGCCAAGGTGTACCCAGTCACCTCTTCCAACTGCCACACAAATGACCACAATTGAAATCAAAACACTCCCACATGGCCCTCATGTTCTTCTATATTGACACTCATGATAAACTCTGGCTGGAGTTTTCCAAAAGGGGAGCATCCCTAGTCAGTGTCCAAAATAACCTCCCTTGCCCCTCATTTGCCTAAAGTCAGGGTGGCCTGGACACCCTTCCTGTGAACCAGGAATGATCAAATAGGCCTGCCATTAATACTTCTCAATTATCCAAATTGAGGTCTTCTGACTGTGGGGTTTAGACTCTTTATGTGAATTAGTGTCATGAGAAATCACTAGCACCTATGGGCTAGCCTCTGCAGGGATTTGAAGAACTCATTTGATCCAAAGATCCCTCTTCTCACTTGATGGAATTCAGGAACCTTACAGAGGAAGGCGAGAGACTTCATCCACAATGACTGCTCTTTTGGTCATTTTGGTATTGGACACATGGGATCTTTCTTTAGATCCATCAGGTGCTGAGAATCTAAGCCACAGCCTCACACAGGGTCAAGAGGCTGATTCAGACACATCCGTTTCCAAAGCAATTAAGCAAAGAGCCACAGATGATGCCCATTTATTTCCATTTGAAAACTGTTTTCTTCAGGCTTCACAAAGAGGTGGCCTGAGGCAAAAAACTTTCTGACATTCAGAGCAACAGAACAATAGGTAATTAGAAGTCCCAAAGCAGGGTTTTTTTCACTGAGACTTGTCAAAAGCCAGTGGTGAGCCACTACCTGCTTTCTCATAAAAGGGCCCTCTTCAGAGCTTTCCTGGCATATGGACATCCTCACATCTGTAGGTACCAAGATAGACTGACTCTGTCTTTGGTAATTCAAAACTAGTGACACCACTGGGAGTAGGACTGGGACTGGCTCTGTATGCCTGGCTCCCTGGATGCCAAGTTCCATCACCAAAGAAGTGAGGTTAGGTCACTTCCTTCAGGAACTGAATGAGGTCACGGCCTTGGCAACCACTTTGTTCTAACATTTGCTTCCAAGGGTCCCATGAGATGGAGGCTTCCCCTACTTCCTGTGACACTTTCACATGTTAAAATGGTATATCAACCATAGGCACCTGGGAACAGCTCTCCACACAGGCCTGATTTGGTCCATCTTCTCTACATTAAGAAGAGAGAGAGGCCGATTAAGACACAACCCTTCACCTGACCAGGTTGTTTGCCATGTAAGATGACTTATGCTCTCTCAGGTCCTTCATAGCTGCCTACGTATTCTCCAGGGATCCTTTCAGCATGGACCTTTGAAGTTCTCATCAGGTAGAAGATCCCCTACATTCCAGTATTAAAAGACCAACTCTGTCCCTGCTCTTCTGTAAAGTAAGATTGAGGGAACACTGTATGTTTAGGGTTAATAACAGGTTCAGTTTGGGTTAGGAATCATTTTGTGGATGAATACTGGTATTGGCATCCTGCGATACCAATAAGAATATAGAGGTGAACTGTATGTATGAAAACAGAAATCCAAGAAAGATTGGAAGGCCAGAAAAGCATTGGGCTCTTGATTGTGATACTTAGAATTGAATTACGTTCTGCACAGATGTCTCAGATAAATCGATATACAATGGCATAGGACCTTGTACCTTGGATGATTGAATGTAGAAGAGAACATCAAGTCAAACAGGGATAGTCGGTAGGATTAGGAAGATAGTAGGTAGGTTTAGGAAGAAGGGTGAGTGTAAGATTTGGAATAAAATTTCTTTAGCAATAGGATTTCGGTTAGAAAATGAATTAAAATGTAAGCACATGTGAAGAGTCTGTCACAATGATGAACTGGGGAAAATATGTAGGTAAGCCGATATCAATAGAGACATTATGAAATCAGCAAAGTAATAAGTGAGAGATAGGCTTAGACATTTCAAAGGGTTGAGTTTGAATATGCAATCTTAGGAAGAAACAAATATGTAGTCACCAATAGGATTGACATTTGAGAGCATTAGGCAACTTGGACATGGATGATTTTAGTAATCCATGTTAATTTTCCATTTAGGCTTTGGTACAATCATATATGTAAATTTGAATTCTGTGTCCAGAATATTTCTGTGAATAAATGTATATGTAGATAAGGTGACATGAGTATTTCTTCCACCATTTCTGGGAGCAATATTGACTGACTACTTCTGACTGATAGGTACAGATTCTTTATGTGATTTGGAGTCATGAGTAACCCAAGCACTTCTTCAGGTCTTGAAGAACTCATATGACCCAAAGGATCCCTATTCTCACTTGATGGATGTCAGGAATTTTTGGGAGCCATCAGCCAAGTAGGTATGACAATTTCCTTGCCAGCGTACCCCCATGTTTCTTTAGTGGAAGGACTCATGGAAATAGGACATTTTCCAGGACATTGCATGTAAGGTGACCTTGCTCAAGGACCAGGGCAGGATCCGTGTTTAGGGTGTTCCCCCTTTAGAATAGGGCAGTTTAGCATAATAGGAGATTAGGGTGTTCCCCCCTTAGAATAGGGCGTATCCTGCTGCTGATTTCCTCTTGAGTTCTTAGGGTCAGACAGTATATTTTGGGAGACAGAAGCCCATGTGGAGTGGATTTGGGCAGAGTAGTGGATTTGGGCAGAGAACGTGGATTCCCCCAGAATGTGTTTGTAGACGGCCGGTGTGAGTTCGGGAATAAAGAATTGCTGTTTGAATCTACAAGTTGTGTGGTGGCTCGTGATTTGTGCCCAGCCAGAGACTGCGGCAAGGAATCTAACAGAGGAAGGGAAGATACTTCATCCACAATGACTGAACTTTTTGCCATTTTGGTTTTGGATGCACACATGGGATCTTTCCTTAGATCCATCAGGTGCTGATAATCTAAGTCACAGCCTCACACAGGGCCAAGAGGCTGATTGAGACACATCCCTTTCCAAGGAAATTAAGCAAAGAGCCACAGGTGATGCCCATTCATTTCCATTTGAAACCTGTTTTCTTTAGGCTTCACAAAGGGGTGGCCTGAGGATAAGACCTTCCTGACATTCAGGGCAACAGAAAAATAGGGAAGCAAAAGGCCCAAAGCAGGGTTTCTGCACTGAGACTTTCCTGGTCACACTGTCCCTGCTCTTCCGTAATGTTAGATTGAGGGAAAAGTGTATGGTTAGGGTTAATAACACGTTCGATTTGCGTTAGGAATCATTCTGCAGGACGAATATTGGTACTGGGAATCTGCAATATTTACAAGAATATATAGGTGAAATATAAGTATGAAAACAGAAATCTAGGTAAGATTTGAAGCCCAGATGGGCATTGGGCCCTTGAGTGGGTTACTTAGCTTTGAATTATGTTCTGCACAGATGTCTCAGATAAATCTATATACAATGGCATAGGAACTTGTACCTTGGATTATTGAGTGTCGAAAAGTACATCAAGTCATAAAGGGAAAGTCCGTAGGTTTAGGATGATAGTCTCTAGGTTTAGAAACAACAGTGAGTATAGGATTTGGACCAAAAGTTCTTTAGCAATTTCTTTTCAATAAGAGAGTGAATGTAAATGTCAGCACATGTGAAGAGTCAATCACAATGATGAACTGGGGAAAATATGTAGGAAAGCAGATATCAATAGACACATTAAGAAATCAGCAAAGTATAAAGTGAGGGATAGGATTAGACATTTTCAACAGGCTTGAGGTTGAATAAATAATCTTAGGAAGAAACAAATACATAGAATTTATCAATAGGATTTACATTTGAGAGCATTAAACAACGGGGACATAGATATTTTTAGTAATCCTTGCTCATTTTCCTTTTAGGCTTTGCTACAATCATAAGAGTGAGTTTTGCTTTCTGTGTCCAGAATATTACTTTGTTAAAATTTATATGTAGATCAGGTGACATGAGCATTTCTTCCACCATTACTGGGAGCAATATTTTGAAGACGTAATTGGGGAACAAAGTATAGTACCCTGTGTCAATGTATATAGAAATAATGTATGAATAGACCATACTGTGAATAAATTATATAACTGGTTCCAACTTTAAATAGTGGATTGATTTGATATCTTAAAATATACAAGAAATCTTAAATTGATATACATACATTCATGATAACCAGTTATACACTAACGGTAATATTAGGGTTATGGTTTATCATGAAAAGTGTGTGAGTTTTGCTTCAATTATGATTATGGAAATCGAAAATAATGTGTTTGGAAAGAACTCTCATGAAAAGACCAGTCAAGAACCTTGGAAGAATATATGTGTTCTGAAGCAACAGGTGATTGAAATTGAAACAAATGTCTATAAATTTGTGAACTTGTGGTTGAAATATATATCCTATTTTGTGCATAAACTGAAGAAATAGTAATGTACCTCTGTTTAATAAATATGAACCTAAAAATACACATCATGTACCATGGGACACTGCTTTCATTGTTGTTGAACTAGGTTTTACTGTAGAAATATTAGGATTTGTATGCACCATTCACAGAAGTTAGTTTTCAGTACTAGGAAACAGATATGTATTTCAGGTGGATGAATATTTCTGAGAATAATCTTGTGAAAAGTTGATCATAAATTCACATACATGAATATGAATGATTTTAAGGAGTGTATAATAAGATTCATATATTTCATATTTTGAAAAATATAGAGAGTGTGTATATATATATAAATATATATACACACACACACACACACACACACACACACACAGACAGACATTAAAAACAAGCAATATATTTGCCAATCGAAATTCATCATGAAATATATATCATCCACAGGTGCAAAAATATTTATTTCACCGAAAATGGATTTATGAATAATGTTGTTCTACTAGAAAGCTCACCCATAGGTTGAGTTTTCAATTCCAACAGTATTTAGGAGGAGTGATCTCTTCTCATAACTTGTATCTGCCTCGTCTGCAACCTCACAAAAATGTAGGTGTGATAACAGGTAGGATTCTATATGTGCATATAAAAATACATGTGCCGAACAGTCTACAGAGAAAGGAGACACCAATTTGTTGAGAGCCACAGCTGAAGGGGCCCCAGCAAACTTCCTGCTCCCAGAAACATCCACCTGCCAGGTGATTGTTGGCTCACAGCGGCCCCAGCAACATCTAGCTGATTGGCTCCTCTGTGGTGATGCTCATTGGAGATGCTCATTGAGCTTTTTCCCCGCCCTTTCCGACTGCCAGCTGATGATTGGCTCACAGCAGCCCCAGCAACATCTAGCTGATTGGCTCCTCTGCGGTGATGCTCATTGGGCTGTTTCCCTGCCCTTTCAGACCACAGAGCTGCTCATTGTGGGACTTTTTTGGCTCCACCCATGTGACCCAGCCAAACGGCATCAAGAGGAGGAGGATTGTGGGAGGTGGAGAGGCTTGTGGGTGTGACAGAGACTTTACAAGGAAGCCAGTGGTGGCAGTTGGGCTCTGAGGGTTTTTTTTCCTGAGGAGCTGTTTTGTTTGTCATTTGTGGTTCTAAAAATAAAGTTTGTTTCTTTTGAAAAGTGGCTTTTGAATCATGCCCAGGAAGACTGCAGCGTTTGGTGGCTCGCATGGGGAGTGACTGAGGGTAAGTGATAAGGTAAACTGCTCTCCCCTGAGGGCAGGGTGAGAGGATGGGTAGCCATTTTAGGATTCCTCTTTTGTTTTGCTTCACTTTTGTTTTAACTTTCCTGTCCATAGAGATGAGTGAGATGGAAGAGAAACCTCTCACATCTGAGGAAAAATTATTTACGTCTGAGGAACAGATACTGAGAAAGGACTGATTCACATGTCAGGAGGATAGAAAGGCCATAATGACTTTTTGTTGTTCTCTTTTTATTTCATTCTGTCTCGGTTTTGTTTGGCATCATCTTGTTGGGTTGTATTATAGTAGAAATACGGGATCAGAAATTAGTAAAAAACAAACTGAAAGACTGTTAAGTAAATTGTTAGAGGAAGGAGGCATCTCATTAAAGTCAAGAACAGTCAGGGCATACGTTGATACAATACAAAAATGTAGCCCATGGCTTTTTAAGGAGGAGTTGTTAAATATACCATAATGGAACCATCATGGTGAAAATTAAAAAGAGGAGAAAAGAACAGCCCAGGGACTCTGCCAGTTGAAACATTGCCATTGAGGACGTTCATTTCTGTTTTGCTTAGTCCAAAGACTTTAGTTCAGACAAAGATAGAGGAAGAAAGCTTAGGACAGAAAATGCCATCAGGGGAAAAGTTACAAAAGGAGACTGCTACTAACAACTTTCTATCATCAGAGGGTGTAAGTGTCCAACCAACAGTGCCACCTCTACAGGAGACTGTTACTAACACCATTCTATCACCAGAGTATGTAAATGTCCAAATAACAAGGCCACCTCCATATGCTGGGAGGCACCCAAACCCCGCAGTTGATAGTTCGGATCCTGAGACAGGATCTCAAGTATTAACATGCCCTTTATTTGAGGTAGGAGGGCAGCGAATTCACCATGCTTTAAATTTCAAAATAGTGAAGCAGCTAAAAGAGGTTGTAACAACCTATGGTCCTCAAGCACCCCTCATTGTAAGCTTGGAGGAATCAATTAACAACTTGAATATGACGCCAGTAGATTGGGCTAATATGTGTAAAGCTGTGCTAAATGGAGGTCAATACCTGTTATGGAAGGTTGCCAATGAGGAATTTTGCAAGGAGACGGCTAGGCGAAATGCAGAAGCTGGTTATCCTCAGAGAAATCTAGATATGTTGTTAGGAAAGGGACCCTATGAGGATCAGCAGCAACAAATTGCATATAATCCTGGTGTATACACACAAATTGCTGCAGAGGCAGTTAGGCCATGGAAGACTTTACAAGGACATGGAGGTTTACAAGGTCAATTATCTAAGGTAATACAAGGAGCTAATGAATCTTACGCTGAATTTGTAGATAGGCTTATTCAAATCGCTACCAGAGTTTTTTGGGAATACAGAACTAGCAATGCCATTAATAAAACAACTGGCTTATGACCAAGCAAATCGTTGGTGTAGAGATATCATTAGACCATGGAAACATGAAGATTTAAACACATATATTAAATTATGTAGAGACATTAATGAATAAGAGCAAGTCGTGGCAGCTGCAGTAAAACAGGCTTTAGATGCCAGAGACATCAATGAACAAGGGCAATTTGTGGCAGCTGCAGTAGAACAGGCTTTAGATGCAAGGCCAGGAACATGCTACAATTGTCAACAAACAGGATATTTTAAGAGGAATTGCTCCATAGGAGGAGGGTTTAACAAAACTAGATACCAAAGGAGCAGAATAATTGGTATTTGCCCACGATGCCATAGAGGGAGACACTGGGCTAATGAATGCCATTCTCAAACCCCCATAGAGAATACCTCATTATCAAAAAACGAACAAGGACCAGCTGTTTACCCACGATATCATGGAGAAAGGCATTGTGCTCGATTGCCAAAAAATGGACAGGGGTCCCAATGCTCTGGGGCCAAAAACCTCAAATATACGGAGCACTGGAGGAACACAGCAACCCCATCAGGGTAGTGCCCAGGACACATTGTCCATCATACGCCTCATCAGACAAATCAGAGAGAGTGCAGGGTTGGACATCTGTGCCTCCACCAGATCAGTACTAACTGCAAAGATGGGGGTTCATATCATTCACACAGGGGTGAAAGGACCTCTTTCCAAAAAAACAGTAGGCTTATTATTGGGACGCAGCTCTTCTAATCTAAAAGGACTTATGATAAGTCCTTGGGTAATTGATCGCTTCATTATGAAGGTGAAATAAAATTTATAGCAAGTTCTCCAAAGGACATATCAGTAATTGCACCAGGAGATAGAATAACACAGTTACTAATAATACCCAGGTTACATGATAAATTTTCCAGTCATGCTGTAGAAAGAGGTTCCAAGGGATTAGGCTCCACAGGTTTAGATTGGGCTATGCTTTCTTTAAATTTAGATTCTCGCCCCATGCTAAAACCAAATATTCAAGGACATGAATTTAATGTGCTACTGGATACAGGTGCAGTCCTTAGCATCATCTCTCATCAAGAATGGCCAAAACATTGGCAATTACAACAAGCCACTCAAACGCTTTGAGACCTAGGAGTGGCGACTAATCCCCATAGAAGTGCAATGGTATTAGATTGGAATGATTCTGAGGGATGTGAAGGAACTATACAGCCATATGTATTGGATCATCTTCCTGTAAATTGATGGGGACGAGATGTCCTAGATCAATTAGGTTTGACATTAACAAATAACATCAATCAAAATGCACCCACTATTATGGCTAGAGAAGGTTTTTTGAAAGGAAAAAGATTAGAAAAACTAGAACAAGGTATAGCAGCACCAATTCAAATAGACCAAGCAACAGACAGACTTGGGTTGGATTTTCAGAAAGGGCCACTGAGACAATAAAAATTACTTGGAAATCAGAAAGACCAGTATGGGTTCTTCAGTGGACCCTGACTAAAGAAAAGATACAATCACCCCAGGACCTGGTCAAACAACAATTAGCGGAAGAACATATACAACCTTCTGTATCTCCCCATTATACTCCCATTTTTGTCATCAAAAAGAAATCTGGTAAATGGAGATTATTGCAAGACTTAAGAGCCATTAATAATGAGATGGTTATTTTTGGACCTGCTCAGTCGGGGATCCCTCAATTGTCTGCTTTGCCAAAAACTTGGTATGTTTTAGTTATACATATTAAAGATTTTTTTTTTCAATTCCAATTCTTCCTGAGGATAGTCCACGTTTTGCATTTACTATCCCTGCACTGAATCATGAAGGTCCTGATCAGAGGTATGAGTGGAAAGTACTCACTCAAGGGATGCCTAACAGCCCAACTATGTGTGAAATTTATGTTAACAAAGTAATCCAGCCACTTAGAAATCAAAATTCTGAAATACAAATATTTCACTATATGGATGATGTATTATTAGCACACAAAGGTAAAAACGCATTGCTAGAATGTTATGCAACACTTACAAACTTATTAAAAATTATAATCTAGAGATAACAATTGATAAAGTACAATTAAATTTTCCAATTAATTATTTAGGAGTTCTATTATCCTCAACCATGGTCAGTCCACCAAAAATTCAAATACGAGTAGATCAACTGCAATCAATTAATGACTTTCAAAAGTTATTAGGAGACATAAATTGGATAAGGCCTTATCTAGGTATACAAAGAGGAGAGTTGGGACCTTTATTTGATATCCTAAAAGGTCCATCTGATCCAAATTCACCCAGAATGTAAACGCCTGAAGCAAGAAAGGCATTAAAAATCATTGAAACATATATGGGAAATATGCATCTGGATAGATTTGATAAAATATTGCCTTTATTATTTATTGTACTACCAACAAAAAATATTCCTACAGGAGTATGTTGGCAAGAAGCTCCATTATAATGGATTCATTTTTCTTATTCTTCTAACACTATAATTAATAGGTATCCCAAGGCTAACGGACAATTAATACTCATAGGAATAAAAGCAGCAAAGTGAGTGTTTGGAATTTCTCCCAACAAAAGTATTACTCCATACACTATGAATCAAATTGATTAATTAGCTAATGAGTTAAATACTTGGGCAATAATCATGTGTAAATCTAATATTTCTTTTGATACCCACTTACCATCTAATCTTATATTGTCTTTTTGGTCATCTCATCCTGTAATTTTTCCAAAAATGACAAGAAAACACCTATCATGAATGCTCCAAATATATTCATTGATGGGTCAAATAATGGTACAGCAGCAATTGTTACACCTGATCAAACTGTTACATTTTTAATACCCCAACAATCAGCTCAAAAGGTAGAGCTTAATGCAGTATTATAAGCTTCTGTGATGTTTAAAGATTCTGTGTTTAATTTATTTTCCAATAGTCAGTATATAGTTAATGCTATAGTATCCCTTGAAGATGCTGGTAGGATTTCCCCTTCCTCTACTGTTTTATCTTTCCTTTCCACTATACAAAGTCTAATCTGGGACAGAAAAGATCCATTATTAATAGGACATATCAGGGCACATCCAGGATTGCCTGGAGCCCTTAGTTTGGGCAATGATTTAGCAGATAAAACTACACATGACATACATACATATTTTCTCTACACTAGAAGAAGCTATAAATTTTCATAAAAAGTTGCATATCAATGCTAACACTTTACAAAAGCATTTCAAAATAACTAAGTAACAAGCTAGACAAATAATAAAACAATGTCAAAATTGTGTGACCATTTTACCACAAGTTAATCTTGGAGTCAATCCTAGAAGATTGATACCTAACCATATTTGGCTGATGGACGTCACACACTTGCCAGAATTTGGAAAATTAAAATATTTGCATCTTACAGTTGATACTTCTTCTGGATTTTTGTTGGGCTCCCTTCATGCTGGAAAAAAACTAAAGATGTTTTATCTCATTGCTTACAAAATTTTGCCACTTGGTCATTCCAAAAGAGTTAAAATAGATAATGCCCCTTGTTATACTTCTAACTCTTTTAAACAATTTTGCTCATCATTTGGCATTACTCATATAACAGGAATCCCATGCAATCCACAGGGACAAGGCAGAGTTGAAAGAGCACATCAAACTATTAAAATGTACTTATTAAAGTAAGAAGACGGAATTGGGAAGAGATATAAATTCCCCAAAGATGAACTTAAAACAACCCTTTTTAACTCTAAACTTTTTAAATTTGGATTTTCAGGACTTAGTGCTGCAGAAACGCATATGTGTCCAAAAAATGTGTATAAGCCCAAGGTACTTTGGAAGGATATTCTAACAGGACAATGGAAAGGTCCTGACCCATTAATTTTCTAGAATTGGGTGTCTGTTTGTGGGTTTCCACAGGAAGAACAGCAGCCGATTTGGATTCCAGAGAGATTAACTAAGGTTCTGACTCAGTGATTGCCTAAAGTCGGGGGTCTGTTTATGTGTTTCCACAGGGAGAACAGCAGCCGATTTGGATTCCAGAGAGATTAACTAAAGCAATTTCTATAGACCAAAATAAGATGATTTGGCTCAAATCCATAACAGCTGATGTGCAAAACTCCAGTTTGGCTATCCTTACATCGGCGACAGAACAGGGATGCTTTTTTCAATATCTATTTTATTATTGCCCTTTACCACATCATGAAGTTCTCTTTTGTTTTTTGAGCTCATACAGACCTAGGTTAATGTTTTCCTGATCAGTTCTATTTTTTGTCTATAGAGTTTTTAAACATTGCAATGATGATTTCACCTGTAAAAAGTTATAAGGCCTTTACTATTATATTATGTGTTGTATGTATTTATTATGTGTGCACACTTGTGTTTTGTGTTATATGTTTGAATGTGTGTATGTCCATATATCATATATGATGAGTGCTCATGAAAAAATGGGTCCATTTTTTTTTAATTCACGTGAATTAAATAGTTTAATTTAAATGGGGTAAACAACTGTTCAGGATTGTTTTAATATGTGAAAAAATAGGAGGTTAACAGACCTGTTTTTTTACTTTTACCTTTTTTTTCATTATATTTAATAATTCTCTTCAAGATAATGTAAATTGTTATGAAAATTGTTTTCTTTTAGTGCCTTCTGGAATGTTACATAATTTTTTCTTTAGCCATTATTGCCAGAATTCCTATCTTTATCCCAGTGCTGATGAAGACAAAGATAAAACCAATATACAGGTTCTGCAATACCCATCACTGAACTGCTTGCAGAACTTGCTTGGAATATGTATTACTTGTATGCATTGTGAACTCACTTGTATGCATTGTGAACTATCTGCTGGTGCAGCGAATTGTGGTAGTGTTTGGATACTTATGCTGATTCTGTCATCAGTGGTACAATTTTTCCAAAAGGAGCCCTCAATTGGCTTGGTGTATCTTCCCTATTCTCGTTTGATAGAGGTCAGGAAACTTACAGAGGAAGGCGAAAGAATTCATCCACAATGACTGCTCTTTTGGCCATTTTTGTTTTGGATGCACACATGGGATCTTTCTTTAGATCTATCAGATTCTGAGATTCAAAGCCACAACCTCACACAGGGCCAAGAGGCTGATTCAGACACATCCCTTTCCAAAGCAATTAAGCAAAGAGCCACAGGTGATGCCCATTCCTTCCATTTGAATACTGTTTTCTTCAGGCTTCACAAAGGGGTGGCCTGAGGCAAAGACCTTCCTAACATTCAGGGCAAGGGAACCATAGGTAAGCAAATTGCCCAAAGCAGGGTTTCTCCACTGAGACTTTTCTGTTTACAATGATATCTGAGGTTTCTGAAATCTTCCCTTTCCCTTCAGCTATGCAGTACATGGCCATCTCACAGAGTTTGGAGGTGGTACATATCTTGAACACAAAACAATGAGGCTATTCTGGAGAGAGGCCAGAATTCAGGAATAAAACAGGAACTTAGGAAGATAGTAGGTGTTGCCTGTCCATAAGACAAGCAACAGTCCATTCATAAAAAGGGCAGAATGAATGCCTGGAAGCTTCCTACTAGACAGGACACCTCCATTGATGCATTCTCTTTTCTAAAGACTACAACAACGGACACAGTGCATATATAGACATAGAAAAACTCGCCTTGTCAAATGACTTACTAGAAACAGTCGACTCAAAACCAAACAAACCACCTTTCCTACCTATTCTCAGAACATGAGACAAAACCATGAACTCACACCCACACCCACAAAGGAACCTCCTTCCCACAAGTAGGTCTGTGACTATCTGTAGTGTCCTCTGACTGGTGGACCATACTATGTTCTTCCAAAATGGCCTGTCTTGTATCAGAACTGGCCTTCTTTGCCAACTCTGTTAAGTTGTCAGAAGCCAGCAGCTTTCTCAGGGAAGGCCCCTCTTCAGAGTTCTCCTGGCATTTGGCCATCCTCACATAAGGAGGTAACAAGAAATACTGACTCTGTCCTTGGTAAATTCAAACAAGTGTGCCCACTGGGACTGGGAATGGGACTGGCTCTGGGTGCCTGGCTTCCTGGATCCCAGGTTCAGAGAGTTCCATCACCAAGGAAGTGAGGTAGGTCACTTCCTTCAGGAATTGAATGAGGTCAATACCTTGGCAACCACTTTGTCCTAACAGTTGTTTACAAGGGTCCCATGAGATGGAGGCTGCCCCTACTTCCTCTGACACATTCATTAGTTAGAATGGTATATCAACCATAGGCACCAGGGAACAGCTCTCCACACAGGCCTGTTTTGGTCCATCTTTTCTACATTAAGAACAGAGTGGCTGATTCAGACAGAATACTTCATACTGACCGGGTTTTTTGCCATGGAAGATGATTTTGCTATTTCAGGTCCTTCAGAGCTGCCTAAGTTTTCTCCAGGGAACATTTCTGCATGAACCTTTGAGGTTCTCAGCAGGTGGAAGATCCCCTACATTCCTGTATTGTAAGACCAACTCTCTCCCTGCTCTATTGTAAAGTTAGATTGAGGGAACAGTGTATGCTTAGGGTTAATAACAGGTTCGATTTGGGTTAGGAATCATTCTGAGGGATGCATAATGGTATTGGGAACCTGCGATATTTACAAGAATATAGAGGTAAAATATAAGCATGAAAACAGAAATCTAGTTATGATTTGAAGCCCAGAAGTGCATCGGGCCCTTGATTGGGATACTTAGCTTTGAATTATATTCTGCACAGATGTCTCAGATAAATCGATATACAATAGTAAGTGATAGGATCAGACATTTTCAACAGGCTTGAGGTTGAATATATAATCTTAGGAAGAAACAAATATTTAGTCACCAATAGGATTGACATTTGATAGCAGTAGGCAACCTGGACATTGATGTTTTTAGTAATCCATACTCACTTTCCATTTAGACTTCGGTACAAACATTAGTGTGACATTTGCATTTTGTGAAAGAAGTCACATGAAAAGACCAGTGAAGAAACCTCGTGGAAAACATGTATTTTGAATTAGGAAGTGATGGAATGTAAAACAAAATGCCTATTAATTTCTTAACTTGTTGATGAAATATATACCCTATCATGTGTATTAACTGAAGAAATAGAAATCTACCAGTATTGAATAAAAATGAATGACAAAATACACATCATGTCCCATAGAAATCTACTTGCATTGATATTAAACTGGGTCAGTTACTGCAGAAATATTAGGATTTCTATGCACCATTTACTGAAGTTAGTTTTCAGTACTTGGAATCAAATATGTAGTTCAGGTGGATGAATATTTCTCAGAATAATTTTGTGAAAAGTTGATTATTAATCCACATACATGAAAATGAATGAATTTACGGAGTGTATAGTAAGACACATATATTTCACATTTTGAAAAATCTAGAGTGTGTGTGTATATACATAAACACACACACACACACACACACACACACACACACACAGACATTAAAAACTAGCAATATATGCCAATTGAAATTCACCATGAAATATATGTCATCCACAGATCGAAATAAATTCGTTTTACTGAACATGGATTCATGTATAATATTGTTGTACTAGGAAGATCAACAATAGTCTGAATTTTCAGTTCCAACAGCATTCAGGAGGAGTGATCTCTTCTCACAATTTGTATCTGCCAAGTCAGCCACCTCACAAGAATGTACATGTGGTACCAGGTAGGATTGTATATGTGCATATTAAAATACATGTACAGAATAGGCTACAGAAAAAGGGAGACAGGAATTCACATATTCGTTAACTTTAAAAACACATGGAGAACCATTTCAACAAAAAATTGACTAGATTTATAACATATACCCTATATAATGCAAAAGGCAATTCCAATGATACATCATTCGTCCTCTTAATTGCTTGTATTTCTATTCTTTTTGGGTTAATTTTCCCCATCATATTAGGATTAGTAGTCAGAGTCTAGTTGGGCATGTGTTAGTGTCAGGGATTCAGTATTTCAAATGGAAATTTGGAAAACGATTCCAATGTTTATGCAAATATGTGCTACAAAAATATCTTCCCACTCTCATCCAGAACAATGCCTTGACTTTACCTTCATTACAAGTAAAACACAATTAGAGTGGAAGCGTTAGAAAATCTGTGAATACTTATCTGGAATCGAATATGTTCAGGAGTTCACAAACTTGGAGGTGGTAGAGAAGATTCCAAAAGTAAGGGAAAGGGAAAAACTCCACAAACATGGAGCTCTGCTGGACTAAAAACTTCTTGAGTAACTGCCTCTGAGCTTGGGCACTTGAAATATATGTTGTAGTCAGGAGATTTAGCTTCCTTTGTAGTGAGACCATCAAATCTGGGTATGATTCTATGTGACCTGGAATACATGATTTCTTATTTTCCAAAAAACATTAGGAAGCAGTCCTTAATTCTCTCTTTGTAGGTAAACTGTGGCCACTGGGGGCTAATTGTCTACCCTTTTGAACTCTTAAGCCATTTGGTCATCCTACAGTTTTCCTGGTGTTTCTTGCTGCTGCATTGGGAATTTGGTATTTGCTTCACGAAATACAAGGAATTCAACTGGGACACAGTGCTGGAGGGAGTTCTGTCACGTGTGGTGGGTCAGGGTCTGCAGGAGAATCCACCAACCAGGCTTCTATCCCACATAGCTTGCCTCCTTAACCATAGCAACCTGATTCTAAACATTGGCCTGAATCCTCTTCATATAACAAGATGCCTTTACATAGAAGCGTCTGCTGGCTGCACCATGTCAGTCACAAGCCAATTGGAAGCCAATGGCAGATCCACATGGCCCAACCACAGATGTTTTTTTTGTTTGTTTGTTTTTTTTTTTGTTTTTTTTTTTTTTTTTATCACACACCTGCCCATCACTGCACTAGGCCCACTACTCAGCAGGGTCCAACTTCCTGGAATCTCTGTTCTACACAATTTTCATGAAACTCAGTCAATCATGTCACTGTCCTGCATATTCATGATCAGCAACAGGACATCCAAAGTTTCTCCAGTACCATCTGGTCATGGGAATTTCAAAAATTTCATGGTATTTATCTAGCAATTTTTCAAGGATGAATTTGGCAGCATGTGGGTTTCAATTCATTCAGGGACCATTAAGTGTTTTGGAAGTTCATTTCAAAGAAAGTTCTGGAGAAATCTCACAGGCAAGGTTTCCCAAAGATTGGCCAAAAGGTCACATAAATCCAGGCCCATTGAGGTCTACAATGTGAGGTCCATGTGTGTTATGACTCTCAACTAAGCCTGCCAAGTCTTTCAGAATAAAATCATGTGATATCCAGCCTGAGATTTCCAGTGATCTCTGGAAAGCCACCCTGGGCCTAGATGTCAGTTTCCAAGGGTGACTCTCATACTTGGCTTCCTAAAATCCCAACCCAATTCATGGCAATACTTCTCTAAGTTCTATTCCTGTACTCAGTCTCTAAGGGGAATCACGCCACAGTTCAAACCCTGGTGGACTCATTCCTGTATTATAAGACCATCCATTCCAAGTGCCACAAAAATGACCACAATTAAAACCAAAACACTCCCACATGGCCCTCATCTTCTTCCATATAGACACTCATCATATCCTCTGGCTGGAGATTTACATGAGGAATGCAGCCCAAGACAGTGTCCAGAATACGCTCCCTTGCTCCTCGTTTACCTAAATTCTGAGTAACCTGGACACCCTTCCTTTGAACCAGGAGTGATCAAATAGGACTGCCATTAATACTTATCCACTTCTCAAATTTGAGACCTACTGACTGTTGGGTTTAGATTCTTTATGTTAATTGGAGTCATGAGAAAACCCAAGCACCTATGTGCTAGCCTCTGCAGGGATTTGAAGAACTCATTTGACCTAAAGGATCCCTATTCTCACTTGATTGATGTCAGAAACCTTACAGAGGAAGGCGAAAGACTTATCCACAATGACTGCTCTTTTTGTCATTTTGGTTTTGGATGCACACATGGGATCTTTCTTTAGATCCATCAGTTGCTGAAAATCTAAGCCACAGCCTAACACAGGGCCAGGACGCTGATTCAGACAAATCCCTTTGCAGAGCAATTAAGCAAAGAGCCACAGGTGATGCCCATTCTTTTTATTTGAAAAAGGTTTTCTTCAGACTTCACAAAGCGTTGGCCTGAGGCAAAGACCATCCTGACATTTAGGGCAATAGAACAATAGGTAAGAAAAGGCGCAAAGCAGGGTTTCCACAATGAGACATTAAAGGTCAAACTGGTATGTGAGTTTTCTGAGATGCTCGCCATTCACTTCAGCTATTCAGTACATGGCCATGTCACAGAGCTTGGAGGTGGTACATATCTTGGATACAAAGCCATGAGCCTATTATGGATAGTGGCCAGATTTCAGGAAGAAAACAGGAACTTAGGAAGATCGTAGGTGTTGCCCATCAATATGGCAAGCCGCATTTCATTTACAAATTGGGGAGGATGAATGCTGGTAAGCTTTCTAATAGACAGGACACATCAATTGATGCATTCTCTTTTCTAAAATCTATAACCATGGACACAGTGGGATACAGAGACACAAAAACACTCGCATTGTCAAACGACTTACTAGAAACAATTCAGTCCAAACCAAACAAACATCATTTGTACCTATTCTCAGAACAAGAGCCAAATCCACAAACCCACACCCACACCCACAAAGGCACCTCTTTCCCCCAAGTAGGTTGTGACTATTTGGAGTGTCCTCTGACTGTGGGACATTCTGGTTCCCCCGAAATGGCCTGTCCTGTCTCTGATCTTGTGTCCTTTTCCAACTCTCTGAAGTTGTCAGGAGCCAGTGGTTGAGCCACTACCTGCTTTCTCATAAAAGGCCCGTCTTCAGAGATTTCCTGCCATTTGGCCATCCTAACATCAGTAGGTACCAAGAAAGATTGACTCTGCCCTCGGGAAATCCAAAAAGTGAAACCACTGCGACTGGGACTAGGACTGGCACTGTTTGACTGGCTTCCTGGATCACAAGTTCAGAGAGTTCCATCACCAAGGAAGTGAGGTGAGGTCACTTCCGTCAGAAACTGAATGAACTCACTGCCTTGTCAACCACTTTGTCCTAAGAGTTGCTTCCAAGCTTCCCATGAGATGGAGGCTGCCCCTGCTTCCTGTGACACTTTCACAAGTTAGAATGGTATATCAACCATAGGCACCCAGTAACAGCTCTCCACACTGGTCTCATTTGGTCCATCTTCTCTACATTAAGAATAGAGAGGCTGATTCAGACACAACCCTTCACCCTGACCAGGTTGTTTTCAATGGAAAATGACTTTTGCTCTCTCAGGTCCTTCAGAGGTGCCTACATCTTCTCCAGGGATTATGTCTGCATGGACCTTTGAGGTTCTCAGCAGGTGGAAGATCCACTACATTCCTGTATTATAAGTCCAACTCTGTCCCTGCTCTTCTGTAAAGTTAGATTGAGGTAAGAGTGTATGTTTAGGGTTAATAACATGTTTGATTTCGGTTAGGAATCATTCTGCTGAATGAATAATGGTATTGGGAACCTGCAATATGTATAAAAATATAGAGGTAAAATATATGTATAAAAACAGAAATCTAACTAACATTTGAAACCCAGAAGGGCACTGGGGCCTTGATTGGGATATTTAGCTTTGAATAAATCGATATACAATGGCATAGGACCTTGTACCTTGGATAATAGAATGTAGAAGAGAACATCCAGTCAAAAACGATAGTCGGTAGTGAATGGTTAATAAAATAGGTACTTGTCACTTCCTGTTTTTCCTTATGCTTAACAATACACTGTTGAAATATTGAGAACTGTTTGCTCATCTTGTTCCCAGAATGTGCTGTTTCCAACTGCCAAAGTGTAGAATGTACTCCCTCACCCAGTTGCACGCAAACCGACCACTCGCCAAGACCCATCAGTAAACTTCCCTCCCTGCCCTCTCCAAGGAAAGTATATATGTTCTGCTTAAACTGCTCTCAGGGCTCTCTGCTCTATTCAAGTGAGCTCTGAGCCCCAGCATGCTGGACCCCCAATAAACCCTTTGCTGTTGGATAAGACAGTCTCTTGGTGGTCTCTTCCTTCAATGCTCGCCCGACCTTTACATATGGAGATTCCACCGAGTTCTGGCAGCGGCAGACAAGAGACCCTAACGGGCTCCTCTTGGGTTAAGCAAGGCGCCTCTTTCTGGTTTAAGTGTTAATCTTAGGGCTTGGAAAAATGGCTGTCAATGAAGAGCGTGAGCTCTCTCCAATGGTGGCTGACAGACATGTCACAGAGCCACAGGCCACGTCCCTGGGGGACGCCCCAAAGGACTCGGAAAATCGAGGAACAATAGTCTTCTCGACTCAGTGATATTTTGTATCGGATTCGGTATTGCCAGCCCATTGGGTTTTGCTGGCTACTCAGTCCTGGTCTCTGTTTTGGATGTCCATTGAATGTCTTTATTGACTTGTTTTGTCTGTTTCGTCTGTCCTTGCATTCACTCTTTGTGTATCTTTCATTATGGGACACAGTACTTCAATACCCATGTCCCTGACCCTTGATCACTGGACCAAATTTCACTTAAGGGCTCAGAATCTTTCCTTTTTCAGTGAAACGCTGGACCTGCCAGACTCTCTGTGCCTCAGAATGGCCCACCTTTGGACTTAGATGGCCTCTAGAAGGATCTTTCTGCTTCCCACTAATTTAATAAGCCAGAGATATTGTCTTTCAACTGGGCACACATAGCCATCCAGATGAACAGCCATATATCTTAACTTGTCAGGACCTCTGCAAATCTCCTCCTCCATGGGTGAAGCATTTCCTTGCCCCTGCCCACACTCCTACTCCTTCGCCCACGATCTCTCAAACCCTCTTCTCCTCCTCCTCCTCCACCCTCTGTTCTCCCTGAGTCACAAGATTTGACTCTACTGGACTCTCCTCCCCTCCTTATTCCCTGCTCTCGTCCCCCAACCACCAACACCCTCTAAATGATTCCCCTGCAGCTGACTCAGCCTCTCCACCATTGGACGAAGCCAAGCTATTCCAGCGCCCTCCAGATAACTCATCCGCGGCACACACAGCCCCTCCTCCCCAGGAGGAAGCTGGCCTGGCTAAGGGAACTCGCTGGCGGCAAATGTTTGAAAACCCTGGAACTCCTGTGATGATCCCCCTATGTCCCTACGGGCCAATGATTGACAAAGGCAATGGGGGGAAAATGCAAGCCTACCAATATTGGCCTTTCTCCTCTTCAGACCTATATAACTGGAAAAATAACAATCCCCATTTTTTCGAGGATTCTACCCGGCTCACATGTCTGGTTGAGTCATTGATGTTTTCAGAGCCGCCTACTTGGGATGACTTTCAACAACTCCTAGGGACTCTCTTTATGACAGAGGAACAAAAGAGAATCCTCCTGGAAGCTAGAAAAAAAATCCTAAGACCAGATGGGAGACTGACATATCTTCCCAACATAATCAAAGCCGGCTTTCCCTAGAATCAACCCAACTGGTTCCCCAAAACTTTGAAGGTAGAAAGCATCTGTCCACTTCTCACCGGGTTCTAATAGTGGGCATCCGAGCGGCCGCTAGGTGACCAATTAATTTGGCCAAGGCAATAGAGATTATTCAAGGGCCTGATAAATCTGCCTCTATGTTTCTAGAGAGAATTATGGAGGCATAGGATATATACTCCTTTCAATACTCATGCAGAGGATCAAAAGGCATCTGTCACAATGGCCTTTATTGGGCATGCTGCCCTGGATATTTAAAGAAAGTTACAATGCTTAGATGGATTACAAGATATGACTTTGAGAGATTTAGTCAGAGAAGCCGAGAAAGTATACTATAAAAGAGAAACTGAGGAAGAGAAGGGAGCAAAGGGAGGATAAAAGAAACAAAAGACAGACTAATGAGTTGACTAAGGTCCCGGTCACAACAACCAAAGGGCCAGAAAATAAGAAACAGGGAGACAGGAAGGGATACCTGGTCCCACGCCAGAGGCCCCCCTGACCTCAGATCAATGTGCCTACTGTAAAGAAAGAGGACACTGGGTTCAAGAGTGCCCTAGAAAAAGACAGCCACGGGAGGCAGCCATTCTGACTCTTGAGGATGACTACAAAGGTTGGGGCTCAGATCCCCTCCCCAAACTCAGCGTAACTTTTGAAGTGGAGGGGACCCCAGTAAACTTTGAAGTGGATACAGGGGCAATAAACTCAGCCCTTAAGGCCCCATTAGGCCCTCTATCAAATAAAAGGTCTCTAGGTCAAGGGGCTAATGGCTGTAAATGTCGGGCTTGGACAACTAAGAGGACCATGGACCTGGGGAAAGAAAAAATCCATCACTTTTTTTTAGAAATCCCTGAATGCCTGGCCCCATTGATGGGCAGATATCTGCTCACCAAGCTCCGGACCAAAATAAGTTTTAACCCTGAAGGCCCCCAAGTGGAATTTCTAAATCTTCCAGTAAAAACTCCTACAGTCATGGCTCTAACTATGTCAGTAGAAAATGCATATCAACTCACTCACCTTGGTTCAAAGAAACTGCAGGTATTTCTGAAGTATCAAAAACAGAGTTTTCCACTAACAGACTCACAGAAAAATGAAATAACTGAATGGGTATAAAAACCCTTTTGCTTCCATCAATTGCTTAATGCTTACCCTTTCAAGCTTCCTGCAGGAAAGCACCTACGAGGAACCAGACCAGGACAATTCTGGGAAGTGGACTTTACTGAAATTAAGCCAGCAAGGTATGGACATAAATATCTCCTAGTCTTTGTAGATACATTTTCAGGATGGATTGAAGCCCTCCCCACAAAAAGAAAAAAGAAGAAAAGAAACAGCGCAAATGATGCTCAAGAAGATAGTGGAAGATATTTTTCCAAGATACATCCTGCCTAAGGTAACAGGGTCTGATAATGCACAGGAGTTCATGGCCCAGGTAAGTCACGGGTGAGCCAGGAACCTGGGGGTTAATTGGAAGTTATATTGTGCTTATAGACCCCAGAGTTGAGGACAGGACAGGGTGAAAGAATGAATAGAACCATTAAAGAGACCTTAACAAAATTCAGCTTAGCGACCAGCATAAAAGATTGGACTATGCTCCTGCCTTATGCAAATTTTCATGCAAGAAATACTCCCTCTGTTTCTTGAGTAACCTCATCCCCTGTGAAATTCTCTATGGGGCCCCTCCACCAGTAAGGGACCTAACCCCAACTCTAAGACCTAACGATCCCTTCCACACCCCCTTTCTTGACAGACTTAAACCTCTTGAAAGAACTCAGCGATACCTGTAAAAACAGCTGGCCACTGCCTACCAAACTGGGGATGAGGGGACTCCACATCAATATCAATTAAGAGACTTCATCTATGTAAGACACCATCAGGTGTCATCCCTGGAACCCCGCTGGAAAGGACCATACCAGGTGCTACTTATAACACGTACAGTGGTAAAGGTAGACGGAATCACTTCCTGAATCCATGCCTCTCATCTCAACCCTGCGCCCTGTCCAGACTCTTTCTGCAAACTCTAAAAGACTAGTAACACTTTCAAATTGCGTATTCGCCATGTGGATAAGGCTATAGACTGACCCCTTGGCCACAAATAGTCCTAACCCTCATCAGCCCATTCAGCAGCGATGGCTGATCACAAATCCTACTGGAAAAAAAGTATAATCTAACTTGCATACAGCCACCTTAGGGACCTGGTGGCCATCTCTCCACCCAGACATTTGTCAGTTGGCTATAGGTCTTTCCTATTGGGATATCCCTGATGAAGAGGATCCCACTAAAATACCATTAAATACCCTCCATACCATAGGTAATGGAAACAAACATTATTGATGTGGGGACACGCAAGCCAGATGCAGGTTGGCTAGCCTGGATTACTATGTTTGCCTGGCAGACTATCAAAGCCACAAACAGTCACGGCTGTGTGGGGGAAAAGCCGACTTTTTCTGTAAGTCATGGGGATGTGAGCATACAGGGGCTGCCTGATGGAACCCAAACTCCTCATCTAATTCAGTACAGAGCATTGGCCATACTACCAATTAGATAACCAAAACCGATGGCCCCCAGAGGGGCCTCTAGATCCTCAAATTCTGTGTGACCTTTTTTTTTTTTTTAAAGAGAGAGTGAGAGAGAGAGACAGAGAGAATTTTTAATATTTATATTTTAGTTTTTGGCCGACACGACATCTTTGTATGTGATTCTAAAGATCGAACCCGGGCCACACGCATGCCAGGCGAGCGTGCTATCGGTTGAGCCACATCCCCAGCCCCGCATGACCTTTTTAACTTCTGAAAGTGCTCAAAAGGGTGAAAGGAGGTTTCCCTATGGGCAGGAATTTTCAATCCTTCGCTCACATCATGAACTATGCTTATACAATAGATCCTCACCTTCAGCCTTCTGCTCCAGAGTCTCTGCTGTCACTCCCACCTCAGCAACCAGATTTCTCCCCTCCAATTATTAGATCAAAAACCCAAACCTCCGCTGGTTTTCAGACCATTGCCCCCTTGCTGAGGTAGCAGGTACTGAGGTACCCCTCCACCCACTCACTCCTCTCTTCTCCTGTCAGTGCCTACACCGGGTCCCACCAGGTCCTCTTACCAGCTAACCCAAAGCTAAAACCACCTGAGGAGAGCCCTCAGACCCCTATACAAGATGTAATGAAAATGGCGTTTAATGTTGCTTGTCATCACTGAAAAGGGTTTACTAAGAATTTAAAGTCCCTCACATGCGTTTTGGGATACTCACTCTTGTCTTCCCCTCTGCTCTACCTGTTCTACTGCTCAAGTTTTTGTTGCTAGGAAAATCCCAAACCCCTTTCCCATTATTCTTTTACATCTCTCCTTCCTCATTCTCAGATCCTCGGAGCTGCTGTCAGCCCCACCTTTCCTGTCTTCCCCTTCTGTACCAGGCCCACAGAAAAGTCTTAATTGACTTTCTACAGAAGTCTTCACCATGGATGACTTTAGGACTTTCAGCAAAAGAGTCCCTATAAAAGAGTTCAATGTAGATAAACTTCCTCTTTTATTGTTGCCTTGTTCTACTTGGCCACTGGCTAAAAAAATCAGCACTCTTATGCTAGACACCCCCTTACTTGTTTTCCACAAAATATGTGAACAAGACCTCTGCCCGTGAGCTGGGGCTTTACTGAGATGGCTACATTTCTAAGATAAAGAAGTTACCAACTGGGCTCGTGATAACACCTGGCAGGGGGCAAAAATAAGAAAGGTAAGAAAAAGCTCTCCCCCTTCCACGTGTCCTTGAAAAGTTAACTTGCCCAGAACAGAGGAAAAAACAGAAACAAAAACTGGTTTTTTGAACATCTGCAGACTGTGAACTTCTGAGCCCCTTCCATGTTGGGTACAAAATTCTGAAATTACCTAAACTTGAGTTTCAGGGGATTAATTGATTACAACAGAAGAAATGCCCTCTAAATCTGGTTGCAACCAAATAGGACGGTTTCCCTGTCTTCGGTGCTATCTTAGGAGCCTTACCTACAACAGCCTAATTCTATATAATTAAACATTGTTTATGTTTTAAAGAAATGGACAACAGATGTGATTAATTGTGTAATGGTGCAGATGTTTCCCAGAGTGCTCTAACATGATGCAGATTCATTTGAAGATCAAATAGGGGGGCATACAACCCGTTTCCACTGGGAACATATATCCCTCACTTTAGCCATCCTATTAGGAATAGGAGTTGCTGCAGGGTTGGGCACAGGAACCACTGCACTGGTCCATGGGACACAACAAATGACCCAATTTGAAGCAGCAATAGACCAAAACAAAGATATTAGATACCTCCATCAGAGCTTTGCATGAATCTTTAACCTCTCTCTCTGAAGTTGTTTTACAGAACAGGAGAGTGACACAAAACACACACACACAGAAAAAAATAGCAATATATATGTCAATAAAAATTCATCATAAAATATATATTATCCACAGATCCAAAAATATTCATTTTACTGAACATGGATTTATGCATAATGTTGTTCAACTAGGAAGCTCACCCATAGGTTGAATATTCAGTTCCAACACGGTTTAGTAGGAGTGATCTCTTCTCACAATTTGTACCTGCCAAGTCATCCACCTCACAAGAATGTATTTGTGGTACCACGTAGGATTCTTTATATGCATATAAAAATACATGTGCTGAATAGGCTACAGAGAAAGGGAGACAGGAATTCACATATTTGTTTACTTTAAAAAAACATGGAGAACTATTTCAATAAAAAATTGACTAGATTTAACTCCTACTCTGTATCATGCATAGGCAAGTCCAAATATACACCGTGCCTCCTCTGAACTGCTTGTATTTCTATTCTGTTTGGGTTATATTTCTCCATCTTATTAGGATTAGTAGTCAGAGTCTGGTCGGGTATGTATCAGTGTCAGGGATTCAGTATTTCGAATGGAAAATAGGAAATTGAATCCAATGTGTATTCAAATATATGCTACACAAAAATCTTCCCACTCTCATCCAGAACAATGCTTTAATATTACCTTCGCCTCAAGTGAGACACAATTATAGGAGAAGAGTTAGAAAATCTGTGAATACCTATCTGGAATGGAAAATGCTCCAGATTTCACATCTTTGATGGAGGTAGAGGATTTTCTAAAAGTAAGGCACGGGGTAAACACTCCACAAACATGGAGCTCTGCTGGCCTAAAGACTTTTTGAGAATCTGCCTCTGAGGTCGGGCACTTGAAATATAGGTTGTTGTCAGGAGCTTTAGCTTCTTTTGTAGTGAGACCATCAAAGCTGGGTCTCCATCTCTTTGACCTGAAGAACCTGGTTTCTTATTTTCCAATGAACATGAGGCAGCAGGCCTGAATCATCTCTTTGTAGGTAAACTGTGACCACTGGTGACTTAGTGTCTCTCTGAGTGAACTGTGAAGCCATTTCGTCCTCCTCCACTTTTTGTGGTGTTGTTCCTGCTGCACTGGGAGTTTGATATTCGCTTCATGAAATACAAAGATTCCAACTGGGACACAGTGCTGGAGGGAGTTCTGTCACGTGTGGTGGGTCAGGGTCTGCAAGAGAATGCACCAACCAGGCTTCTATCCCTCATAGCTTGCCCCATTGCCCCTTGTCCATATCAACCTGATTCTGAACATTGCCCTGAAACCTCTCCATATAACAAGATGACATTACATATAAGGATCTGCTGGCTGCACCATGTCAGTCACAAGCCATTTGGAATCCAATGGTAGATCCTCATGGCCCTACCACGGATATTTTAACACACACCTGCCCACCACTGTTCTAGGCCCACTACTCAGCAGACTCCAAAGTACTGGCATCTCTGTTCTACACCATTTTCATGAAACCCAGTCAATCAGGCACTGTCTTGTATACTCATGATCAGCAACAGGACATTCAAAGGTTCTCCAGTGCCACCTGGTCATGGGAATTTCAATAATTACATGGTGTTCTTCTAGTCATTTTTTAAGGATGAAGATGGAGGCACTGTGGGTTTCACTTCATTCAAGAACCATTAAATGTTGAGGAAGCTCATTTCAATGAAAGTTCTGGAGAACTCTCACAGGCAAGGCTTACCAAAGAGAGGCCAAAAGATCACATGAAGCTAGGCCAATTGAGGTCTACAATGTTAGGTCTATGTGTGTTTTGACTCTCAAATATGGCTGCCAAGTCTTTCACAATAAAATCATATGATATCATGGCTGATATTCCCAGTGCTCTGTGGAAAGCCACCCTGAGCCCATGTCTCAGTTTCCAAGGGTGACTCTCATGCGTGGCCTCCTGAAGTCCCATCACAATTCATGGAAATACTTCTCTGAGGTCAGTTCCACAACACAGTCACTAAGGGGAATCACACCAGAGTTCAAGCCCAGGTGGACCCAGACCTTTCTTCCAACCGCCACACAAATGACCACAATTAAAACCAAAACTCTCCCACATGGCCCTTATCTTCTTCCATATAGCCACTCTGGTAACCTCTGGCTGGAGGATTCCATGAGGTCTCAGCCAAAGAGAGTGTCCAAAATAGGCTCCCTTTCCCCTATTTTGCCTAAAGTCAGAGTGGCCTGGACACCCTTTCCATGAACCAGGAGTGATCAATTAAGCCTCCCATTAATACTGCTCTGTTTCTCCAATTTGAGGCCTACTGACTTTCAGGTATAGATTCTTTATGTGATTTGAAGTCATGCGAAAACCCAAGCACCTCTGCAGGGCTTTGAAGAACTCGTTTGACCCAAAGAATACCTATTCTTACTTGATGGAGGTCAGGAACCTAACAGAGGAAGGCGAGAGACTTCATCCACAATGACTGATCTTTTGGCAATTATGGTTTTGGATGCAGACATGGGATCATTCTTTAGATCCATCAGGTGCTGAGAATCAAAGTCACAGCCACATACAAGGCCAAGAGGCTAAATCAGACACATCCCTTTCCAAAGCAATTAAGCAAAGAGCCACAGGTGATGCCCATTCATTTCCATTTGAAAACTGTATTCTTCAGGCTTCACAAAGGGGTGGCCTGAATCAAAGTCCTTCCTGACATTCTGGGCAACAGAACAATAGGTAAGCAAAAGGCCCAAAGCAGGGTATATCCACTGAGACTTTCCTGGTCACACTGATATCTGAGTTTTTTGAGATGCTGGCCATTCCCTTCAGCTATCCTGTACATGGCCATGTCAAAGACCTTGGAGGTGGTACATATCTTGGACACAAAACCATGAGCCAATTCTGGAGAGTGGCCAGAATTCAGGAAGAAAACAGCGACTTAGGAAGGTAGTAGGTATTGCCCATCCATAAGGCAAGCTGCACTCCATTCATAAATTGGGCAGGATGAATACTGGGAAGCTTTCTACTAGACAGGACACATCCATTATTGCATTCTCTTTTCTCATGTCTACAACAGTGGACACAGTGGGATACACAGACATAGAAACACTCATCTTGTCAAACGACTTACTAGAAACAGTTCACTTCAAACCAAACAAACCACCTTTCCTACCTATTATCAGAACATGAGACAAAACCACAAACCCACACTCACAAAGGCACCTCCTTCCTTCAAGTATGTGTGTGTCTCTCCAGAGTTTACTCTGAGTGGTGGGCCATACTATGTTCCCCCGAAATGGCCTGTCCTTTTTCAGATCTGGTTTCCTTGGCCAACTCTGTGAAGTTGTCAGGAAAAAGTGATGAGCCACTACCTACTTTCTCAGGAAAAGTCCCTCTTCAGAGCTCTCCTGGCATTTGGCCATACTCAACTCAGTTGGTACCGAGAAAGACTGACTCTGTCCTTGGAAAATCCAAACAACTGAGCCCACTGGGACTGGGACTGGGATTGCCTCTCGGTGTCTGGCTTCTTGGATAGCATTTTCAGAGAGTTCCATCATCAAGTAAATGAGGTATGTCACATTCTTTGGAACTGAATGAGGCCACTGCCTTGGCAACCCCTTTGTCCTAACAGTTGCTTCCAAGGGTCCCATGAGATGGAAGCTGCCCCTACTTCCTGTGACACTTTCACAAGTTAGAATGGTATATCATCCATAGGCACCCGGGAACAGTTCTCCACACAGGCCTGGTTTGGTCCATCTTCTCTACAATTAGGAGAGAGAGGCTGATTCAGACTCATCCCTTCATCCTGACCAGGTTGTTTGCCATGGAAGATGACTTTTGCTCTCTCAGGTCCTTCATACCTCCCTACAACTTCTCCAGGTATCATTTCTGCATTCACCTTTGAGGTTTTCAGCAGGTGGAAGGTCCCCTACTTTCCTGTATTTTAAGAACAACTCTGTCCCTGCTCTTCTGTAAATTGAGATTGAGGGAACAGTGTATGTTTAGGATTAATAACAGGTTCGATTTGGGTTAGGAATCATTCTGTGTGATGAATAATGGTATTGGGAACCTGCGATATTTACAAAAACATAGAGGTGAAATATAAGTATGGAAACAGAAATCTAGGTATGATTTTAAACCCAGAATGGCATTGAGCCCTTGGTTGGGATACTTAGCTTTGAATTATGTTCTGTAACCATGTCTCAGATAATTCGATATACAATGTCACAGGACCTTGTACCTGGGTAGATTGAATGTAGAAGAGAACATCTAGTCAAAAAGCGATAGTAGGTAGGATTAGGAAGATAGTCAGTAGGTTTAGGAAGAAGAGTGAGTATAGGATTTGGACCAAAAGTTCTTTAGCAATAGGGTTTCGGTTAGAGAGTGAATGAAAATGTCAGCATATGTGAAGAGTCAGTCACAATGATGAACTGGGGAAAATATGTAGGAAATCAGGCATCAATAGAGACAATATGAAATCAGGCAAAGTATAAAGTGAGTGATAGGATTAGACATTTTCAAGAGGGTTGAGTTTGAATATATAAGCATTGGAAGAAACAAATATGATGTCACCAATAGGATTGACATTTGAGAGCATTAGGCAACCTGGACATGGATTTTTTTAGTTATCCATGTTCACTTTTCTTTTACGCTTTGGTACAATCATAAGTGTGACCATTACATTTTTTGTTCAGAATTTTACTGTGATAAAATGTATATGTGGATCAGGTGACATGAGTATTTCTTCCACCATTTCTGGGAGCAATATTTTGAAGACATATACAGTAGTGTTAGGGGTACAAAGAGGTGTACCCTGTGTCTATGAATATAGAGATAATGCATGAGTAGACCATCCTGTGAATAAATAATATTACTGTTTCCACTTTAAATAATGGAATTGACATCTGAAACTATACAGGAAATCTTATGTTGATATACAATCATTTATTCCAACCAGTTATACATCTAATGGAAATATTAGGATTATGGTTTATCATGAAGGGTGTTTGAGTTTTGCTTCATAAGTGATTATAAAAAATGAAAATATTGTGATTGGAAAAAAGTCTTATGAAAAGACCATTCAAGAATCATGGAGGAATACATGTGTTCTGAAGCAGGAAGTGATTGATCATGAAAAAAATGCCTATATGTTTTCTAACTTTTGGATGAAATATATATCCTATGATGTGCATAAACTGAAGAAATAGTAATGTACCAGTGTTGAATAAAAATGAACCGCAAAATACACATCATGTCCCACAGGAATCTAGTTGCATTGATGTTAAACTAGGTCAGTTACTGCAGAAATATTAGAATTTGTATGCACCTTTCACTGAAGTTAGTTTTCAGTACTAGGAAACAAATATGTATTTCAGGTTGATGAATATTTCTGAGAATAATCTTGTAAAAAGTTGATTATTAATCCACATACATGAACATGAATGAATTTGGGGAGTGTATAATAAGACACATATATTTCATATATACACACTCACACGCACAGACATTAAGAAGTAACAATATAGGAGATCCAACATGGCGGCGGGCATGGAGAAATCAAGTCTCTGACCTCTTATGCGCGGGCATAGGGAGTCGTAAACTGTCTAAATGCTATTTGCTCAGAATCACTAGGCAATGCTGACCTGACGTCGATCTGGGGCGAACAGTCTGGGACCTTCAGAACACACACAGAGCCCGGATCAGCTGCATACAAGCTCAGATTTGCCTGCTTCTCGTGACTCAGAACTAACGTTCCCGCTGAAATAACTGGTCGGTCCTTCTGAATTTACAGAGTTAAAAGCAAACTGAGCCTTCATAGGCAGTGGCCACTGGATTGAAATTGGGCTTGGGAGAGACAGTTAGGACCAACCGTTGCATTGGTCACCTGGCAAAAGGAATGAACGGTCACCATTTGCATGGGATAACACCTTGGCAGAGAACTGACGTCATGGGCAGAGGAGATAACTTTATTGAAATCAGCACGACAGGTGTGTAATCCCCTATCCATCTCTCTCCACACAGCTGGGAAACCTTAAGGGCCCCTCACAGCTCTCCCTTAAGGGACCCTCCCAGCTCTCCCATGAGCAAGATAGCCAGACCAAGGGAATCAGGTGTGGCGCGGGACTCGCGGCGTGGAATTCCCAGCTACTGCTCCCACCAGTGCTGACAACCAGCACCAGCTAATGGGGGCATGGCTACCAGAGGGTAAGCAAATTTGCTGGGGGCTGTCAGCCCAAAGCTCTACAAACTTAGGGTCTGAGGAGGGCAAACAGGGAGAGTGTGCCAGGCGTTCATGAAAACAGGGCTACCAGGAGCAGAGACCTGACATGTAGCCAGTATTTTGGTGAGTGTCACAGTTGAGTGGAGCCTGGCTTGAGGAAACACAAGAGAAGGCCCTAGGTACTCAGGATTAGAGACCCACCCAATCTGGAAGGAAGAGCTGCTGCACAGTGATTGGTTCCCACCTATTGAGAGGAGACGCTTGGCCCAGTGAGTACAGCTCCACCTACTGAAAGAAAAGTTAATTGAAGTCTATGACTTCATGTATTTTTATTATTTTTTTATTTTTAGTTTTTTTTTCTTTTTCTTTCATTTTCATTTTTTTGTTGTTGTTCTTCAACTTATTTTAATGTTTTTATTTTTTTTAATTTTATTATTATTATTATTATTTTAAATTTTAATTTTCATTTTTTAAATTATCATTATTATTTTAAAAAATTATTTTTTCTTTATTTTCTATTTTTTTCTTTTGTCTTTTTATTTCTTTTCAATTTTCTTATTCCCTCTTCCTTGAATTCTACCTACCTATTCTCATTCTCTTTAGTGACTTCTTCCCATCCCTTCTGATATCTTTCCTCCCAAGCTTCAAATAAATTTATAAGAGTAAGCAGTATCTCAGCACTCAAACAGAACAAGAAGTAACATGAGCAGCATAAAAAGGCAAGAAAGAAAAGGAGTACAAACAATGAAGGACAACCTAAATTTTCAGGAGGACCTAGAATCATCAGAAAAATGGTCATATAAAGAACTCAAGGAATACCTTAGAGAGATGGAATGGAACCTTAAAGAGGATACGAGACAGCAAATCCATACAGTGAAAGAACACATTGAAAATGAATTACATAAACAGATAAAAGAAGAAGTTAAGCATCTTTATCAGGGATAGAGATTATAAAAAAATCAAACAATAATTCCAGAAATGAAGGAAACGATAAACCAAATTAAAAACTCAATTGAGAGTATCACTAACAGAGTGTAGCAAGTAGAATACAGAATGTCACATAATGAAGACAAAATATATCATCTTGAAAAGAGTCTAGCCAACACAGAAAGGCTGGTAAAAAATCACGAGAAAAACATCCAAGAGATATGGGATAACATAAAAAAAAAACAACTGATGAGTCATCTGGATAGAGGAAGGTACAGAGATTCAAACCATGGGAATGAGTAACCTGTTGAATGAAATAATTACAGAAAATTTTCCAGAAATAAAAAAGGAAACGGATATACAAATTGTAGATGCTTACAGGACACAGAGCACACAAAATTACAGTAGACCAAAGCCAAGACACATTGTTATGAAGATATCCAATATACAGAACAAAGAGAAAATATTAAAAGCTTAAAGAGAAAAGTTGCAGATTACATTCAGGGGTAAACCAAAAATGTTAACAACGGATTTTTCATCACAGACACTGAAAGTGAGAAGATCCTGGAACAATGTATTTCAAACACTGAAAGACAATGGATGCCAACCAAGAATTCTGTATCCAGCATAATTAAGCTTCAGGTACGACAACAAAATAAAAATCTTTCATGATAAACAAAAGCTAAAAAAATTTTCAGTCAGAAAACCAGCATTGCAAAGTGTATTGAGCAAAACACTACATGAGGAAAAAATAAAAAACAACAACCAAAACCATCAGTGGGAAGCGCCTCAGTAATGACAGAGGGCACGTGAAAAGCTAATCATGGAGAAACAAACTAAATAAAAAAAAAGATAAATATTCAAACATGGCTGGCAGTACAAACCATATATCAATAGTAACTCTAAACACTAATGGCTTAAACTCTCCAATAAAGCAACATAGGCTTGTAGCTTGGATTCAAAAAACAAATCCAACAGTATGTTGCCTCCAGCAGACACATCTGAATGGAAAAGACATACAAAGGCTGAAGGTGAAAGGTTGGGAAAAAATATACCATGCACACGGTTCTCATAAGCAAGCAGGGGTGGCCATCCTCATATCGAATAAAATCGACTTCAAGACTAATTTAATCAAAAGGGATAAGGAAGGACATTATATACTGTTAAAAGGAACCATTCACAAACAAGACATAAAAATTATCAATATTTACGCACCCTTTAATGGTGCTGCGACGTTCATAAAAAAAATTCTCCTCAAGTTCAAAAATAAAATAGATCACAACACAATAATTATGGGTGACTTCAACACACCTCTCTCATAATTGGACAGATCCTCCAAACAAAAGTTGAATAAAGAAACTATAGAACTCAATATCACAATCAATAACCTAGACTTAACTGACATATATAGAATATATCAACCATCATCAAGTGGATATACTTTTTTCTCAGCAGCACATGGATCCTTCTCAAAAATAGACTATATATTATGCCATAGGGCAACCCTCAGTAAATATAAAGAGGTGGACTTAATACCATGAATTTTATCTGATCATAATGGAATGAAACTGTAAATCAATGAAAAAGAAGGAAGGAAAAATCCTACATCACATGGAAAATGAACAATATGTTACTGAATGATCAATGGGTTACAGAAGACATAAATGAAGAAATCAAAAAATTCTTAGAGATAAATGAAAATACAGACACAACATATCGAAATCTATGGGACACAATGAAAGCAGTTTTAACAGGGAAATTCATCACATGGACGTCATTCCTCAAAAAAAGGAAAGAACAACAAATAGATGAGCTAACACTTCATTTCAAAGCCCTAGAAAAGGAAGAGCAAAACAACAGCAAATGTAGCAGAAGGCAAGAAATAATTAAAATCAGAGCGGAAAATAACAAAATTGAAACAAAAGAAATTATTGAAAAAATTAACAAAAGTAAAGCTTGGTTCTTCGAAAAATAAATAAGATCGATAGACCCTTAGCATCCCTTTATGTTCAAAACATTAGAAAAACTAGGGATAACAGGAACTTACCTCGACATTGTAAAAGCTATCTATGTTAAGCCTCAGGCTAGCATCATTCTGAATGGAGAAAAATTGAAGCATTCCCTCTAATATCTGGAACAATACACGGATGTCCTCTACCACCACTTCTATTCAATATAGTTCTCAAAACACTGGCCAGAGCAATTAGACAGATGAAAGAAATTAAAGGCATAAAAATAGGAAAAGAATAACTTAAATTATCACTTTTTGCAGCTGACATAATTCTATATATAGAAGACCCAAAGGGGTCTACAAGAAAACTACTAGAACTAATAAATGATTTCAGCAATGTGGCAGGATATAAAATCAACATGCATAAATCAAAGGCATTTCTGTATATCAGCGACAAAACTTCTGAAACAGAAATGAGAAAAAAAAACACTCCATTCACAATATCCTCAAAAAATAAAAATAAAATCTTTGGGAATCAACCTAACAAAAGAGGTGAAAGATTTATACAATGCTTACTACAGAACCCTATAAAGAGAAGTAGAATAAGATCTTAGAAGATGGAAAAATATACACTGTTCATGGATAGGGAGAACTAACATCATTAAAATGGTGATATTACCAAAAGCTCTCTATAGGTTTAACGCAATGCCAATCAAAATCCCAACGGCATTTCTTGTAGAAATAGAGAAAGCAATCATGAAATTCATATGGAAAAATAAAAGACCCGAAAAGCAAAAGCAATTCTAACCAGGAAGTGTGAATAAGGCAGTATAGCGATACCAGATTTCAAACTAAATTTCAGAGCAATAGTAACAAAGACAGCATGGTACGGGTACCAAAACAGGCGGGTGGACCAATGGTACAGAATGTAGGACACAGAGATTAATCCACAATGCTACAACAATCTTATATTTGATAAAGGAGTTAAAAGCATGCAATGGAGGAAGGATAGCATCTTCGACAAATGGTGCTGGGAAAACTGGAAATCCATATGTAACAAAATGAAACTGAATCCCTTTCTCTCGCATGCACAAAAGTTAACTCAAAATGGATCAAGGACCTTGATATCAAATCAGAGACATGGCATCTGATAGAAGAAAAAGTTGGCTACGATCTACATACTGTGGGGTCGGGCTCCAAATTCCTCAATAGGACACCCATAGCACAAGAGTTAATAACTTGTATCAACACATGGGACTTACTCAAAGTAAAAATTTTTTTCTCAGCAAAGAAACAACAAGAGAGGAAAATAGGGAGCCTACATCCTGGGAACAAATCTTACTCCTCACACTTCAAATAGAGCCCTAATATCCAGAGTATACAAAGAACTCAAAAAATTAAACAATAAGATAACAAATAACCCAATCAACAAATGGGCCAAGGACCTCAACAGACACTTCTCAGAGGAGGACATATAATCAATCAACAAATACATGAAAAAATGCTCACCATCTCCAGCAGTCAGAGAAAGGTGAATCAAAACCACCCTAAGATACCATCTCACTCCAGGAAGATTGGCAGCAATTATGAAGTCAAACAACAAGTGCTGGCGAGGATGTGGGGAAACAGATACACTTATACATTGCTGGAGGGACTGCAAATTGATGCAGCCAATTTGGAAAGCAGTATGGTGATTCCTTGGAAAGCGGGGAATGGAACCACCATTTAACCCAGCTATTCCCTTTCTCGGTCAATTCCCTAAAGACCTAAAAATAGCATGCTACAGGGACACTGCTACATCAATGTTCATAGCAGCACAATTCACAATAGCAAGACGGTGGAACCAACCTAGATGCACTTCATTAGATGAATGGATAAAAAAAATGTGGCATTTATACACAATGGAGTATTACTCTGCATTAAAAAATGACAAAATCATGGAATTTGCAAGGAAATGGATGGCACTAGAGCAGATTATGCTAAGTTAAACTAGCCAATCCCAAAAAAACAAATGCCAAATGTCTTCTTTGATATAAAGAGAGTAACTAAGAACAGAGAAGGGATGAAGAGGATGAGAAGACGATTAACATTAAAACAAGGATGAGAGGTGGGAAGGAAAGGGAGAGAGAAGAGAAATTGCATGGAAATGGAAGGAGACCCTCAGGGTTATACAAAATCACATACAAGAGGAAGTGAGAAGAAAGGGAAAAATAATACAAGGGAGAGAAATTTATTACAGTAGAGAGGGTAGAGAGAGAAGAGGAGAGGAGAGGGGAGGGGAGGGGGATAGTAGAGGATAGGAAAGGCAGCAGAATACAACAGACACTAGTATGGCAATATGTGAATCAATGGATGTGTAAGTGATGTGATTCTGCAATCTGTATATGGGGTAAAAATGGGAGTTCATAACGCACTTGAATCAAAGTGAGAAATATGATATATCAAGAACTATGTAATGTTTTGAAAAAGCATAAATAAAAATTTAAAAAAAGGAAACTAACTTTGGTGAATGATGCACGTGAATCCTAATATTTCTACAGTAACTGATCCAGTTTAATATCAATGCAAGTAGATTCCTTTGGTACATGATGTGTATTTTGACGTTTATTTTTATTCAACACTGGTACATTACAATTTCATCAGTTTATGCACATTAAAGGATATATATTTCATCCACAATTTAGCAAATTTATAGGCATTTGTTTCATTTTCAATCACTTCCTGCTTCAGAACTCATGTCTTCCTCCATATTTCTTGACTGGTAATTTTATGAGACTTCTTTCCAAACACATTATTTTCAATTTCCATAATCATTTTGAAGCAAAACTCACACACACTTCATGATAAACAATAACCCTAAGATGACAATTAGATATATAACTGGTTGGAATGAATGATTGTATGTCAATATATGATTTCTTATATATATTCAGATATCAATTCAATCCATTATTTAAAGTGGAACCAGTTATATTATTTATTCAGAGTATGTTCTATTCATGCATTATCTCTATATTCATAGACACAGGGTACACCACTTTGTACCCCCAATACTAATTTATATGTCTTCAAATATTGCTCACAGAAATGGTGAAAGAAATTCTCATGTCACATGATCTACATATATATTTTATCACAATAATTTTCTGGGCACAAAATGCAAAGGTCACACTTATGATTGTACCAAATCCTAAATGAAAATTGAACATGGATTACTAAAAACATCCATGTCCAGGTAGCCTAATGCTTTCAAATGTCATTTCTATTGGTGACTACATATTTGTTTCTTCCTAAGATTATGTATTCAATAACAATCCTGTTGAAAATGTCTAAACCTATCACTCACTTTATAATTGCCTGATTTTGTAATGTCTCTATTGATATTTTCTTTTCTATATTTTCCCCAGTTCATCACTGTGACTGACTCTTCGCATATGCTGACATTTACATTCACTCTATAAATGAAACCCTATTGCTAAAGAACATTTGATCCAAATTTTATACTCACTCTTTTTCCTAAACTTACGACTGTCTTCCTAATCCTACCGACTATCTCAATTTGAGTGGATGTTCTCTTCTACAATCAATCATCCAAGGTACAAGGTCCTATGCCTTTGATTATCAATTTATCTGAGACAAACGTGCAGAACACAATTAAAAGCTAAGAATCCCAATCAAGGGCCTAATCCCTTCTGGGCTACAAATCTTACCTAGATTTCTGTTTTCATACTTATATTTCACTTCTAAAGTCTTATAAATATCGCAGGTTCCCAATACCATTATTCATTAAGCAGAATGATTCCTAACCCAAATCGAACATGTTTTTAACCCTAACCATACACTGTTCCCTCAATCTAACTTTACAGAAGAGCATGGACAGAGTTCGTCTTGCATTTCATCAATGTATGGGATCTTCCACCTTCTGAGAACCTCAAAGGTCCTTGCAGATTTGATCCTTGGAGAAGATGTAGGCAGCTATGAAGGACCTGAGAGACCAAAAGTCATCTTCTATGGCAAACAACCTGGTCAGGATGAAGGGGTGTGTCTGAGTAAGCCTCTCTCTTCTTAATGTCAAGAAGATGGACCAAACCAGGCCTATGTGGAGAGCTGTTCCCACAAACTGGTGCAGCCAATTTGGAAAGCAGTATGGAGATTCTTGGGAAAGCTGGGAATGGAACCACAATTTGACCCAGCTATTGCCCTTTTCGGACTATTCCCTGAAGACCTTAAAAGAGTAAACCTCAGGGATACTGCTGTTGTTCATAGCAGTACAATTCACAATTGCTACACTGTGGACCCAACCCCGATGCCCTCTAATAGATGAATGGATAACAAAAATGTGGCATTTATACACCATGGAGTATTATGCAGCACTAAAATATGACAAAATCATGGAATTTTCAGGGAAATGGATGGTACTAGAGCAGATAATGCTTAGTGAAGCTAGCCAATCCCTAAAAAACAAATACCAAATGTCTTCTTGGATATAATGAGAGCAACTAAGAACAGAACAGGGAGGAAGAGCAGGAAGAAAAGATTAACATTAAACAGAGACATGAGGTGGGAAGGAAACGAAGAGAAAAGGGAAATTGCATGATAATGGAGGGAGACCCTCATTGTTACACAAAATTACATATAAGAGGTTGTGAGGGGAATGGGAAAATAAACAAGGAGAGAAAAGAATTACAGTATATGGGGTAGAGAGAGAAGATGGGAGGGGAAGGGAGGGGGGATAGTAGAGTATAGGAAAGGTAGCAGAATTCAACAGTAACTAATAGGGCATTATGTAAAAATGTGAATGTGTAACCAATGTGATTCTGCAATCTATTATTGGGGTAAAAATGTGAGTTCATAACCCACTTGAATCCAATGTATGAAATATGCTATGTCAAGAGCTATGTAATGTTTTGAGCAACCAAAAAACCGAAAAAGAAAGTAGCAATATATATTCCAATCGAAATTCATCATGAAATATATAAAATCCACAGATGCAAAAATATTCATTTTACTGAACATGGATTCATGTATAATGTTATTCAACTAGGAAGCTCACCCATAGGTTGAATTTTCAGTTCCAACAGCGTTTAGGAGGAGTGATCTCTTCTCACAATTTTTATCTGCCAATTCAGCTACCTCACAAGTATGTACGTGTGATACCCAGTAGGACTCTATATGTGCATATAAAAATACATTTGCTGAATAGGCTACAGAGAAAGGGAGACAGGATTCCCATATATGTTAACTTTAAAAACACATGTTTAATTATTTCAACAAAAAATTGACTAGATTTATAACTCCTATACTATATAATGCAAAAGGCAATTCCAACTACACACCATGCCTCCTCTCAACGGCTTGTATTTCTATTCTGTTTGGGTTATTTTTTACCATCATATTAGGATTATTAGTAAGAGTCTGGTATGTTATGGGTTAGTGTCAGGAATTCAGTATTTCAAATGGAAAATTGGAAAATGAATTCAATGTGTATGTAAATATGTGCTACACAAAAATCTTCCCACTCACATCCAGAACAATGCCTTGACATTACCTTCGCCCCAAGTTAGACACAATTAGAGTAGAAAAGTGTGAAAATCTGTGAATACATATCTGGAATGAAAATGCTCGGGAGTTCACATACTTGGAGGTGGTAGAGGAGTTTCCAAAAGTAAGGGACAGTGTAAACACTCCACAAACATGGAGCTCTGAGAGCCTAAAAACTATTTGAAAAACTGCCTCTGAGTTTGGGCACTTGAAATATATGTTGTTGTCAGGAGATTTGGCTTCCTTTGTAGTGAGACCATCAAAGCTGGGTCTGCATCTATGTGACCTGAAGGACATGGTTTCTTATTTTCCAATGAACATGAGGCAGCAGTGCTAAATCCTCTCTTTGTAGTTAAACTGTGGTCACTGTGGGCTAAGTGTCTCCCTGTGTGGACTGTTAAGCCATTTGGTCATCCTCCACTTTTTGTGGTATTTTTGCTGCTGCACTGGGAGTTTGGTATTTGCTTCACAAAATGCAAGGAGCTAACTGGGACACAGTGCTGGAGGGAGTTCTGTCACGTGTGGTGGGTGAGGGTCTGCAGGAGAATACACCAACAAGGCTTCTTTCCCACATAAATTGCACCAATAACCATAGCAACCTGATTCTGAACATTTCCCAGAAAGCTTTCCATATAACAAGATGCCTTTACATATAAGGGTCTGCGGGCTGCACCATGTCAGTCACAAGCCATTTGGAAGACAATGGCAGATCCACATGGCCCCACCATGATGTTTTATCACACACCTGCCCACCCCTACTCGGCATGCCCCAAATTACTGGCATCTCTGTTCTACACCATTTTCATGAAACCCAGTCAAACAAGGCAATGTCAGGTATACTCATGATCAGCAACAGGAAATCCAAAGTTTCTCCAGTGCCACCTGGTCATGGGAATTTCCAAAATTTCATGGTATTTATCCAGCCATTTTTCAAGGATGAAGTTGGAGGCACTGTGGGTTTCAATTCATTCAGGAACCATTAAGTTTTGAGAAAGCTCATTTCAATGAAAGCTCTGGAGAACTCCCACAGGCAAGGCTTCCCAAAGAGTGACCAAAATGCCACATGAAGCCAGGCCAATTGAGATCTACAATGTGAGGTCCATGTGTGTTTTAACTCTCACCTATGGCTGCCAAGTCTTTCAAAATAAAATCATGTGATATGCTAGCTGAGATTCCCAGTGGTCTGTGGAAAGCCACCCTGGGCCTAGATCTCAGTTTCCAAGGGCGACTCTCATGAATGACCTTTTAAAATCCCAACACATTTCATGGAAATACTTCTCTGAGTTCAGTTCCAGAACTCAGTCTCTAAGGAGAATCACACCAGAGTTTGTTCCCAGGTTAACCCAGTCATCCATTCCAACCGCCACAAAAATAACCACAATTAAATCCAAAACACTCCCACATGGCCGTCATCTTCTTCCATATAGACACTCATCATTATGTCTTGCTGAAGGTTACTATGAGGGTCACAGCCCAAGAAAGTGTATAAAATAAGCTCAATTGCCCCTCATTTGCTTAAAATCACGGTGGCCTGGGCACTTTTCCTGTGAATCAGGAGTGATGAAATATTCCTGTTGTTAAAGTGTTCCACTTCTCCAATTTGAGTCCTACGTGCTGTCAGGTATATATTCTTTTTTCTGATTTGGAGTCATGAGAAAACCGAAGCACCTATGGGCTAGCCTCTTCAGGGATTTGAAGAACTCATTTGACCCAAATGATTCCTATTCTCACTTGATGAAGGTCAGGAACCTAACACAAGAAGGCAAAAAAATTCATCCACAATGACTTCTCTTTTGGCCATTTTTGTTTTGGAAAAACATGGGATCTTTCTTTAGATTCATCAGGTGCTGAGAATCTAAGCCACAACCTCACACAAGGACAAGAGGCTGATTCAGACACATCCTATTCCAAAGCAATAAAGCAAAGAGCCACAGGTGATGCTCATTCTTTTCCATATGAAAACAGTTTTCATCAGGCTTCACAAATGTGTGGCCTGAGGCAATGACCTTCCTGAAATTTAGGTTAATAGAAACCTAAGTAAGCAAATGGCCCAAAGCAGGGTTTCTCCACTGAGAATTTACTGGTCACACTGATATCTGAGTTTTCTGAGATGCTCCCATTCCTTCAGCTATCCAGTACATGGCCATGTCACAGAGCCTTCTGGTGATACATGAGCCTATTCTGGAGAGTGGCCAGAATTCATGAAGAAAACAGGAACTTAGGGAGATAGTAGGTTTTGCCCATCCATAAGGCAAGCTGCAGTCCATTCATCAAATGGGCAAGATGAATGCTGGGAAGCTTTCTACTAGAGACAACACATCCATTAATGCATTCTCTTTTCTAATGTCTGCAACCACGGATACAGTGGGATACACAGATATAGAAACACTCACCATGTCAAAAGACTTTCTAGAAACAGTCCACTCCAAACCAAACAAACCGCCTTTCCTACCTATTCTTAGAACATGAGAAAATACCACAAACTCACACCCACAACAGCAAAGGCACCTCCTTCCCCCAAGTAGGTCTGTGACGATCCGGAGTGTCTTCTGACTGGTGGACCATATAATGTTCCCACGAAATGGCCTGTCCTGTCTCAGATTTGGTCTCCTTGGCCAACTCTGTGAAGTTGTCAGGTGCCAGCGGTGAGCCACTACCTGCTTTCTCAGGATAGGCCTCTCTTCAGAGCTCTGCTGGCATTTGTCCATCCTCACATCAGTTGGTACCAAGAAAGACTGACTCTGTCCTTGGGAAAAGCAAACAAGTTAGCCCACTGGCACTTGGACTGGGACTGGCTCTGGGTGCTTGGCTTCCTGGATCCCAAGTTCAGAGAATTCTATCACCAAGGAAGTGAGGTAAGGTCACTTCCTTCAGGAACTGAATGAGGTCACTGCTTTGGTAACCACTTTGTCCTAACAGTTGCATCCAAGGTTCCCATGAGATGGCGGCTGCCCCTACATACTGTAACATATTCAGAAGTTAGAATTGTATATCAACCATAGGAACTTGGGAACTGCTATGCACACAGGCCTGGTTTGGTCTATCTTCTCTACAATAAAAAGAGAGAGGCTTATTCAGACACATCAATTCATCCTGAAAAGGTTGTTTGCCATGGAAGATGACTATTGCTCCCTCAGGTCCTACACAGCTGCCTACATCTCCAAGGATCATTTCTCCATGGATCTTTGAGGTTCTCATCAGGTGAAAGGTCACCTATATTCCTATATTGTAAGACCAACTCTCTCCCATCTTTTCGGTATGTTATATTAAGGGTAGAGTTTATGGTTATGTGTAATAACAGCTTTGATTTGGGTTAGGAATCATTCTGCGGAATGAATAATGTTATTGGCAACCTGCGGTATTTACAAGAGTATATAGGTGACATCTAAGTATGAAATCAAAAATTTAGGTAAGATTTGAAACCCAGAAAGGCATTGGGCCCTTTAGTGGGATACTTAGCTTTGAATTATGTGCTGCACATTTGTCTCAGATAAATCAATATACAAAGGCATAGGACCTTGTACCTTGGATGATTGAATGTTGAAGAGAACATCCAGTCAAAAAGAGATAGTCAGTAGAATTAAGAAGGTAGTCGACAGGCTTAGAAAGAAGAGTGAGTATAGGATTTGGAACAAAAGTTCTTTAGCAATAGGGTTTTGGGTAGAGAGTGAATGTAAATGTGAGCACATGTGAAGAGTCAGTCAAAATGACAAACTGGGAATAACATGTAGGAAAGCAGATATCAATAGAGACATTAGGAAATCAAGCAAAGTATAAAGAGAGTGATAGGATTAGACATTTTCAACAGGCTTGAGGTTGAATATATAATCTTAAGAAGAAACAAATATGTAGTCATCAATTGGATTGACATTTGAGAGCATTAGGCAACCTGGACATGGATGTATTTAGTAATCCATGTTCACTTTCCATTTAGGCTTTGGTACAATCATAAGTGTGACCTTTGCTTTTTGTGTCCAGAATATTCTGTGATATAATGTATATGTGGATCAGGTGTCATGAGTATTTCTTCCACCATTTCTAGGAGCAATATTTTGAAGACGTATAAATTAGTATGGGGGTAGAAATAGGTGTACCTTGTATTTATGAATATAGAGTTAATGCATGAATAGACCATACTGTGTATAAATAGTATAACTGGATCCACTTTAAATAATTGATTGAAGTGATATCTGAAAATACATAAGAAATGTTATATTGATATAATATCATTCATTCCAACCAGTTATATATCTAATGTTCATCTTAGGGTTATGGTTTATCATGAAGGGTGTTTGAGTTTTGTTTCAAAAGTGATTATGGAAATCAAAAGTAATGTGTTTGGAAAGAAGTCTCATGAAAAGATCAGTCAAGAAACATAGAGAAATACATGAGTTCTGGAGAAGGAAGTGATTGAAAGTGAAACAAAGGCCTATAAATTTGCTAAATAGTGGATGAAATATATATCCTATGATGTGCATAAACTGAAGAAATAGTAATGTACCAGTGTTGAATAAAAATGAACGTCAAAATACACATCATGTCCCACAGGAATCTAGTTGCATTGATGTTAAACTAGGTCAGTTACTGCAGAAATATTAGAATTTGTATGCACCTTTCACTGAAGTTAGTTTTCAGTACTAGGAAACAAATATGTATTTCAGGTTGATGAATATTTCTGAGAATAATCTTGTAAAAAGTTGATTATTAATCCACATACATGAACATGAATGAATTTGGGGAGTGTATATAAGACTCATAAATTTCATATTTTGAAAAATCTGGAGAGTGTGTGTGTGTGTGTATATATATACACACACACACAAACAAAGACAGACATTAAAAAGTAGCAATATATATGTCAATCGAAATTCACCATGAAATTTATATCATTCACAGATCCAAAAACATTCATTTTACTGAACATAAATTTATGTATAATGTTGTTCAACTAGGAAGCTCACCCATAGCTTGAATTTTCAGTTCCAAAAGCGTTTAGGAGGAGTGATCTCTTCTCACCATTTGTATCTGCCAAGTCAGGCACCTCACAAAGATATACGCGTGTTATCAGGTAGGATTCTATATGTGCATATAAAAATACATGTGCTGAATAGGCTACAGAGAAAGCGAGAGAGGAATTCACATATTTATTAACTTTAAAAACACATGGAGAACTATTTCAATTAAAAGTTGACTAGATTTATAACACCTACCCATTATATTGCAAAAGGCAAGTCCAATATACACCATGCCTCCTCTGAACTGCTTGTATTTCAATTCTGTTTGGGTTATTTTTCTCCATCATATTAGTATTAGTAGTTAGAATCTAGTAGGGTATGGGTTATTGTCAGGGATAAAGTATTTTGAATGGAAAATTGGAAAATGAATCCAATGTTTATGCAAATATGGGGTATTCAATAATCTTCCCACTCTCATCCAGAACAATGCCTTGACATTACCTTTGCCCCAAGGAAGACACAATTAGAGGACAAGAGTTAGAAATTCTGTGAATACATTTATGGAATGGAAAATGCTCAGGAGTTCACAACCTTGGAGGTGGTAGAGGAGTTTCCAAAAGTAAGGAACAGGGGTGATCACCCAACCTGATCTTTCGTTAATATTGGGAGCCATCTTGCCACAAAGCCATGGAAAGATAATTTTTGCTTTACTATAAATTACTGCAAATTCTGAACCTGATTGGAATGCCTGCCCATTCCTTGAACTCACCCATGCCTAGAGTTCTGACCATATCGCAGCCCTCTCTGAAACTTTAGTGACACCTCATAAATATTGGCCTTCCCTGGCCAGACAACGACCCTCTCTGAGGCTCTAATGGTCTTCATAATTTCTGATGCTGGGGCAGCGAAAAAAAATGTGAACTACAATTAGTGTGATGCTTGTCAAAGTTCTGTTTTCTGAAACTTCCTTTTTGTGTAACTTTTTGGGCTATAAAGCTGGGGTGTAGGAAAGGTGGGGATGCTGTCTTTTTTCCACCGTTTTGAGAAGGAGAGTCAGCCTGGCTGGTTGAACTAATAAGCTTGCCTTAATTTGATTTTAATTGGGGTCAGTGGTTTTTTCTTGCATCCTGGTCTAACATTTTGGAGTTCCTCAGCGAGATGACCCAACCAGATCACAAGACCAGACTGCTAAAAATTATGAAGCTGGCCTTTCCTCCAGGACTCAGATCTGGAAAGCCAAGTTCCAAGGCCTTGGAGTGAGCCTTTGGTCCGGGGAGCACTGCACTGAACCATCACACTAAAACTATTAGCAAGCACCTGGTGGAGGAAGCCTCCATAGGTAAGTGGTGCCATTATAACATCTGATATCCGGTTAAGTGAGATGTCTTCTGATGACAGAGAGGTGGCCTGGGGAAGCTCACATATACTCCTGTCCTGGACAGTAACAAGAATTGTCCTGTCCTCTGTTCTGTTCTGTAGGGAATTTCTCTGAAAGAGTAGAAAGGTGCAGCCAGGCACGCAGGAGCTCCTACCTCGGAGCTTCAGCAAGACGTTGCATTGCTCCTCTGTTTTTCTGTATCTTCGCCAGGTTTGTGTTTCTTTGTGTTTTGTTCTGTGTTTTATATGTTTTTGTTTGTTTGTTTTTGTGCATCTTGTTGTGTGATTTCTGTGGTTAAAAACTTAAGGATATTGGATGTAAAAATGGATAATAAAGCAAGTAAGCATGACACCCCTTTGGACTGTGCTCTAAGGAACTGTGATGAAGTTTACACCCCTTTGTTAAGCAGGATAAGAGAAGCCCCTAGCTGGCTACCTGGAGCCCACCCACTGCACAGGGCAATGCCTGCTGGTGACCTAAAAACAGAGTATCTCCCAGGTTAACAATGGAAACTTTTTTAAAACCCCTTGTCGCTCCAGATCAAGAGAGTCACAACTTTTGGGCAGAGTTCCCTGTGTTTATGCTTTGTTAGCAAAGCAGTAAACCTCCCTTTTTATTTTTCTCAAACCCTGTCCTCATTATTAAATAGGTATTAATTCGCTTCAAGTTCAGGAACCAAACTTTAAGTTACAAATTTTGATAAACACCCCCCCAACGCCCAGGAACTTTTTGAAAGCTGACTACTGAAATGTTAGGAGATGGAGCGTGCTTGGGGTGGAACCAAACAAGAGGAGCTAATCCTGTAAGTAAAAGGAGGGACTGAGGGACTCCCAGCAGCTGCCAAAGCCCTGTTGCTTCAGGGAATTCCCTCTTTACTTCCCTGCACTGTAAAAATTATGCCACCCCTGTCTTCTTAAAAAACAGAAAAAGTAAAAGGGACACTAAATGCAGTAAAGTCACCATGGAAACACTTGATATTACATTTCAGGTTGCCACTCTGTGAAAACATCTGATCCTCTTGTGGGGACATCTATCGTGCCACTGGTGTAGGAGATTTTTCTCTTATCTGCTCTGTTTTTAAGGCTTCTGTTTGTCAGCCATAGTCTGGAGCTCCTTTCTGTCTGTCTTGTGTCTTTGTTTCTGGCCCTTTAAGACATGTGGAATAATGTGCTGATATTATAAATTGTTTCTTGGGAATGATCTTAGCTCAATGTGTGTTTTAATGATGATGTTTTATTGTAACAATCTGGTATCTGAATGGGTTTATGAAGCATTGCTCAATCTTGCAGTTAAAAGTCGGGTTTAGGGAATTGTTTAGTTTATGATTTCAGATAATTCATGCCAGATAACTTAAATTCTTATGATGGAAAACTAAAGAACTCTACTTCCAAGTTGGCAAGTAACTTCCCAAACATTCAGTTTTGTTTTTCACTAATTTTGAATTGGGTAGACTGGGAAAATGTCACAGTGTGTACCAGTGCATTCATTTGGACAAGGATAGTAAATCATAGTAAGGTATCTGTTGACAAAACAAGATGTAAAGATATAAAATTTTGTGAATTTTATCTTAAAATTGTATCAAATTTCAACATCCGAATCTGAAAATTATGGTTAAAATGCCTTAGGCCTGTGGTGTCTGCTCAGAATAGCAGTTTTTTCCTCCTCCTTCCAGACCTCAGCCAGGACTTATGTTGAAATTCAAATGAAAGAAGCCTGAAAGCTCAGTAGGAGACTGATCTGAGGCCTAAGGGGTGAAAAAAGTTGAATTGTATGGTATTTACTAATTACTGGCCAGTCATTTTTTCCAGGACTCTAATTTTTTTCCTTAGATTCTGTATTTTTTTTGAGCTCATGATTTTAATCATACAGACCTAGGTTAATGTTTTTCTGATCATTTCTATCTTTGACCAACAGTGGAGTTTTTGAAACATTTCAGTGGAGATTTCACCTGCAAAAAGCTACAAGGCCTTTACTATTATTATGTGTGCACACATTTGTTATGTGTTGTGTGTCTATATATACATATATCCGTATATCATATTGATGATATACAAATTAACATATATATGGAGCACTCATAAAAAAGCACTCATAAAAACAAATTTTAAAAAGTGGATTCAAAGAACTTAAATTCACCTGATTTAATTGGTTCAATTTAAATTGGATAAACAGATAAAAATAAATGTCTTTAAATTTAAGCTTACAAGTTTTTCAAGGTGTTCAAAAATCTAATAAAATATTAATGCCGACAAAAGGTCTAATATGCCTTGGTTCTAGGACTTTTCCTTCAACAAAAAAATCGCTTACACTGTTCAATACATTTGTCTAATATTTTGAAAAATAAGTAATGTAAATTTGATATGGGATTACTCATTCAAGAGTACTTTTGTTAGATATCTGGTTGATTTACTAAGGTCTGTATAAGTTTGTCCTAAAGTCTGTATAAGATTGTAAAAATCAGTCATGTGTTAAAGAGACAAAAATTTCTTAAACATAAGTTTACCCATAACATTGTGTTTATTAAGTTTTATTTTTTCTAAAGCTAGCAACCATAAAAATTAAACAACTGATTAAATAAGAACTGTTATTTTAAAGCACTGTACTGCCATTTATTTAAAAGCTAAACTTGGTTAATGTAGAAACATCAATGCAGTTGTGATGCTATTAATGTGCTTATATCTTCCAGGTATACAAGTCTGTAAGGTAGAAACTTTAAAACAGCATTACATCAAGCTGGTGTTCTGAAGTTGTATGGTAAAAAAAAATATTGGGGATTTATTTACCTGAAATCAATAAGATATGTAAACTTTTATGTTACTTTTTACATTGGGGAACAATTTATATGTATTTTTAAGTTAATGAGAGCCTAATCTATGTAAAGGTTAAAAAGTTTCAGCCTTTCTTTAATTAATGTTTTAAATGTTATATCATATGGTGTTAACTAATGTTCATGTGACCTCAAAAAATTTATGTAAACTTTGTAAAATGATATTTTCAAAACAAAGATTAGCTTTAGAACTAAAACACTTAAGATTTATAATGAGCACTGCCTTACCTGAGATAAGGCTCTGTGTCCCATCTTACTATATGTGAGAATGACTACGAAAGGAGTAGGTCAGATGTTATTTCATTTAAAGTTATGTTCAAAAGTTTTTTTTTTTTTTTGTTTTTTTTTGTTTTTTTTTTTTTTTTCGGTCAAGATCACTAGCATCTCAAAAAGGGGATGTAATCTATAACTCAGCCAAAAAATTCAGGGTAGCTATTACAAGAACTGAGTATGTTTACTCTTGTTAATTTTATTTTGTAATTTCCTTATAGGTGACATAAAGATTTCCTGTTAGTGTTTTACAGAAGTGTTGCTTTAAGAACACAGCATGGGTTAATTTAAGATAATAACCCATCACCTACAGGACAGACAGAATAATACAGATCCCAATTAATAAAAAGTTAAATAATTTTAAATTATAGACATGAAAGCCCAGTACTCTTAATATAAGGCTGTTAAAATTTATTTGATGGATGTTTAAGATTAGGATTTAAAATTAAAGTAAAATGAAAAGGGACAAGAAAACTAATATTTGGCTCTTGCCCTCTGAGTCAGTCTGTATCCAGAGAACAGCGGACTTCTCTAAAGAGCTTTGCAACTCTGAACCACATAACCTCCTGATCAGGGAGATTAATAAGACCACTGGAGAACAGAAAGCCAATCAGTGCATTGCTACAAAGAGGATAGTCATCAGAGAAGGGAGACATCCCTGATGCTTCCAAGGGAAGCCACATGGTCAAGGAAGACCTGGACCCACCTAGCGCAAATGGCACTAGCAGAACTGAGAAGCTGCTCTCAATTTTCCCCAAGAATGACTCCCATAAAAGCTCAGCTGACTGTTCACAATATAGAGAAACAAAAGTCAATTTGACTGCTTCATATTAAACACTTAGAATAGACAGTTAAAAACAAAATACAGCCATTCCTGGGCATTTTATATAATAATAGTAATAATAATATATTATGGTATTCACTTCATGTTAGCCTCCCAAAATAAGTAAGACTGGAGGCTACAAAGAAGGATTCTCAGACAGGAATGCCTGATAACTATAAAATGAGACTATCAAAAGGATCTGCCAGAGGCAGAAGTTTTTAGTTTAAGGCCTACAGATATTCTTAAGCTAAACACATAGGCTTGGTATTTGTAAGTATGATTATCCAGCCCTGAGTAAGAGAATTAAAGGTGTCTCTATTAGACACAGAGGTCATTCTAAAAGGATTTTGCAAGATCAGATGACATTAAATTATTAAAATGTATCTTATGGGGAGGGACAACTGTAACACTAAAAGTTAAATATTAAGTTAACAGTCCTGATAACTGGGGATATTAAAGGCTTGTGAGGGAACTTCTATACAGTGACATGTTCCAGCTGCTGCAACATTTATTCAGTACTCATGTTTTTTGTTTCTCTCATAGAAGAACCCATCCCCAGATGACTTTACAACCTGTTCTTCCACAACCAGACTTCAAACCGAACTGACTTCTAAACAGCATGGTACTGGTACCAAAAGAGGCGGGTGGACCAATGATACAGAATAGAGGACACAGAAACCAATCCAAAAAACTACAACTATCTTATATTCAATAAAGGGGCTAAAAACATGAAATGGAAGAAGGATAGCATCTTCAACAAATGGTGTTGGGAAAACTGGAAATCCATATGCAACAAAATGAAACTGAATCCCTTTCTCTCACCATGCACAAAAGTTAACTCAAAGTGGATCAAGGAACTTGAGATCAAATCAGAGACATGGCGTCTGATAGAAGAAAAAGTTGGCTATGATCTACATACTGTGGGGTCGGGCTCCAAATTCCTCAATAGGACACCCATAGCACAACAGTTAATAACTAGAATCAACAAATGGGACGTACTCAAACTAAAAAGTTTTTTCTCAGCAAAAGAAACAATAAGAGAGGTAAATAGGGAGCCTACATCCTGGGAACAAATCTTTAGTCCTCACACTTCAGATAGAGCCCTAATATCCAGAATATACAAAGAACTAAAAAAATTAAACAATGAGATAACGAATAACCCAATCAACAAATGGGCCAAGGACCTGAACAGACACTTCTCAGAAAAGGACATACAATCAATCAACAAGTATATGAAAAAATGCTCACCATCTCTAGCAGTCAGAGAAATGCAAATCAAAACCACCCTAAGATACCATCTCACTCCAGTAAGATTGGCAGCCATTAGGAAGTCAAACAGCAACAAGTGCTGGCGAGGATGTGGGGAAAAGGGTACTCTTGTACATTGCTGGTGGGACTGCAAATTTGTGTGGCCAGTTTGGAAAGCAGTATGGAGATTTCTTGGAAAGCTCGGAATGGAACCACCATTTGATCCAGCTATTCCCCTACTCGGTCTATTCCCTAAAGACCTAAAAAGAGCACACTATAGGGACACTGCTACATCCATGTTCATAGCAGCATAATTCACAATAGCAAGACTGTGGAACCAACCTAGATGCCCTTCAATAGACGAATGGATAAAAAAATGTGGCATTTATACACAATGGAGTATTACTCTGCATTAAGAAAAGACAAAATCTTAGAATTTGGAGAAAAATGGATGGCATTAGTGCAGATTATGCTAAGTGAAGCTAGCCAATCCCTTAAAAACAAATGCCAAATATCTTCTTTGATATAAGGAGAGTAACTAAGAACAGAGTAGGGACAAAGAGCATGAGAAGAAGATTAACATTAAACAGGGATGAGAGGTGAAAGGGAAAGGGAGAGAGAAGGGAAATTGCATGTAAATGGAAGGAGACCCTCAGGGGTATAAAAAATTACATAGAAGAGGAAGTGAGGAAAAAGGAGGAAAAATATAAGGGGGAGAAATGAATTACAGTAGAGGCGGTAGAGAGAGAAGAGGGGAGGGGATGGGGGAGGGGGGATAGTAGAGGGTAGGAAAGGCAGCAGAATACAACAGACACCAGAATGGCAATATGTAAAACAATGGTTCTGCAACTGTTGTGATTCTGCAATCTCTATATGGGGTAAAAATGGGAGCTCATATCCCACTTGAATCAAAGTGTGAAATATGATATATCAAGAACTATGTAATGTTTTGTACAACCTACAATAAAAATTAATTAAAAAAAAGAAATACAAGGAGTTCAACTGGGACACAGTGCTGGAGTTAGTCCTGTCACTTGTGGTGGGTCAGGGTCTGCAGAAGAATGCACCAACCAGGCTTCTATCCCACATAGCTAACCCCCTTGACCATAGCAACCGAATTCTGAACATTGCCCTGAAACATCTCCATATAACAAGATGCCTTTAATGGAGTGGTTTCAGACATATTAGTGATTCCTGTCTGCATCATGTCAGCCACAATTCATTTGGAAGTCAATGGCAGATACACATGGCCCGACCACAGATGTTTCATCACAAACCTGCACACAACAGCTCTGGACCCACTACTCAGCAGGCCCCAACATACTGGCATCTCTGTTCTAAACCATTTTCATGAAACCCAGTCAATCAAGGCACTCTCTGGTATACTCATGATCAGCAACAGGACATCCAAATATTCTCCAGTTGCAGGTGGTCATGGGAATTTCAAAAATTTCAGAGTATTTATCTAGCCATTTCCTAAGATGAAGTTGGAGAAACTGTGGGTTTCAATTCATTAAGGAACCATTAAATTTTGAGGAAGCACATTTCAAGGAATACTCTGGAGAACTCTCACAGGCAAGGCTTCCCAAAGAGTGGAAAAAAGGTCACATGAAGCCAGGCCAATTGAGGTCTACAATGTGAGGTCCATGTGTGTTTTGACTCTCAACTATGGCTGCCAAGTTTTTCAGAATAAAATCATGTGATATCCTGCTGAGATTCCCAGTGTGCTGTGGAAAGCCACTCTGGGCTTAGATCTCAGTTTCCAAGGGCGACTCTCATGCGTGGCCTCGTTAAATTCCAACACAATTCATGGCAATACTTCTCTGACGTCAGTTCCATAACGCAGTCTCTAAGAGGAATCACACCAGAGTTCAAGCCCCGGTGGATTCAGCCATCTCTTACAACCACCACACAAATGACCACAATTAAAACTAAATCACTCCCACATGGCCCTCATCTTCTTCCACATAGACACTCATCATGAACTCTAGCTGGAGGTTTCCATGAAGCGCACAGACAAATACACTGTTCAAAATAAGCAGCCTTGCCCCTCATTTGCCTAAAGTCAGGGTGGCCTGGACACCCTTCCAGTGAACCAAGAGTGATCAAATAGGCCTGCTCTATATCTGCTCCGCTTCTCAAATTTGAGGGCTAATGACTGTCTGGTATAGATTCTTTATGTGAATTGGTTTCATGAGAAAACCCAAGCACCTATCGGCTAGCCTCTGCAGGGCTTTGAAGAACTGACTTGACCCAAAGATCCCTATTCTCACTTGATTTAGCTCAGGAAGCTTACAGAGGAAAGCGAGAGACTTCATCCACAATGACTGCTCTTTTGGCCATTTTGGTTTTGGATGCACACTTGGAAACTTTCTTTAGGTCCATCAGATGCTGAGAATCTAAGCCACTGCTGTCACACCGGGCCAAGTGGCTGATTCAGACTCATCCCTTTCCAAAGCAATTAAGCAAAGAGCCACAGGTAATGACCATTCATTTCCATTTGAAACCTGTTTTTTTCAGGCTTCACAAAGGGGTGGCCTGAGGCAAAGACCTTCCTGACATTCAGAATAATAGAAACATAAGTAAGCAAATGGCCCAAAGCAGGGTTTTTCCACTGAGACTTTACTGGTCACACTGATATCTGAGTTTTCTGAGATGCTCCCATTCCCTTCAACTATCCAGTACATGGCCATGTCACAGAGCTTGGAGGTGGTACATATCTTGGACACCAAACCATAAGGCTACTCTGGAGAGTGGCAAGTATTCAGGAGGAAAAGAGGAACTTAGGAAGATAGTAGGTGTTCCCCATCCATAAGGCAAGCCGCTCTACATTCTTAAATTGGGCAGGATGAATGCTGGGAAGCTTTCTACTAGACAGGACACAACCATTGATGCATTTGCTTTTCAAATGTCTACAACACGGATACAGTGGGATACACAGACATAGAAACACTCGTGTTGTCAAACGACTTTCTAGAAACTTTCCAGTCCAAATCTACAAACTGCCTTTCCTACCTATTCTCAGAACATGAGATAAAACCACAAACTCACACCGACACCCACAATGGCACCTCCTTCCCCCAAGTAGGACTGTGACTATCCTGAGTGTCCTCTGACTGGTGGGCCATACTATGTTCCCCTGAAATGGCCTGTCTTGCCTCAGATCTGGTCTTCTTTGCCAACTCTTTGAAGTTGTCAGGAGCCATGGTTGAGCCACTACGTGCTTTCTCAGAAAAGTCCCTCTTCAGAGCTCTCCTGGAATTTGGCCATCATCACATAAGTAGGTACCAAGAAAGACTGATTCTGTCCTTGGTAAATCCAAACAATTGAGACCACTGGGACTAGGACTGGGACTTGCTCTTGGTGGCTGGCTTCCTGGTCCCAAGTTCAGAGAGTTCCATCACCAAGGAAGTGTGGTAGGTCACTTCCTTCAGCAACTGAATGAGGTCACTGCCTTGGAAAACCACTTTGTCCTAGCAGTTGCTTCCAATGGTCCCATGAGATGGAGGCTGCTCCTACTTCCTGTGACACTTTCACAAGATAGAATGGTATATCAACCATAGGCACCCAGGAAAAGCTCTGTATACAGGCCTGGTTTGGTCCATTTCATCTACATTAAGAAGAGAGAGGCTGATTCAGACACATTCCTTCATTCTGACCAGGTTGTTTGACATGGAAGTTGACATGGAGTTGACTTTTGCTCTCTCAGGTCCTTCTTAGGTGAAAAGGTCGGTCAAAAGTCAGAGGAAAAGACCATCAAGAGACTGTCTCATGTCACAGCAAAGGGTTTATTGGGAGTCCAGCATGCTGGGGCTCAGAGCTAACTTCAGAGGAGCAAAGAACAAAGAGCCCCAAGAACAACTTGAGCAGAGTTTATATACATTCTTTAGAGAGGGCAGGGACTTTACATACATCATATCCTCTTTTAGGAAATCAACACATAGCACGGGGAAATCAAATAACAACTCTAAAACATGATTAGTACATTCATTGGCGGGAAGAGGTCGGGTAGGGGGTGATTGGTTAGCCCTGAAAAGGGGTATACGTTTAAACTGATTGGTTGAATCCCTGAGATGTATATGTGGTGAGCTGCACGGTTTCTGGAAAGGGGTTGTTAAGTAACTAGGTGGTCAGGGAAGATTTCAACACACATCTAATTGGCAGTTCCGGGAATTGTCTTAACTGCCACAGGAATTTCAGGTTCCGAGTGCAGCTTGGAAACTTTAAAAAACCTGGTTCTATGTTTCAATTTCAATTTCTTTTATTCGTTCATTTCCCACTCCTTTTTCTTACTACTTTTAATCTTAAACGTAATAAATCATAATTATTGCGGGGTCTCACATTCTATTTCTGCCAGTGGACCGTATTTCTGTCTGATTACAATGAGTTTTTCCTGCCCAATTTGAGCCTGGAGAAAGGAAACTATGTGGTTAAGCAAACAAGGTCCTACAGTTAGCAACACCATAAGGATGATCAAGGGTCCAGCTAAGTCTGATAGGAGTGTAGTTAACCAGGGGGACTGGGTAAACCATAACTCAAACCACCCTAGTTGAATCTCCCTATCTTTCTGGTGCTCTTCAAGGCATTTTCTCAATTTACTCATGGATTCTTTTACAACTCCAGTATGGTCAGCATAAAAACAACATTTTTCTCTCAGTGCAGCACAGAGGCCCCCCTCACTCATGAAGAGGAGGTCTAATCCTCGCCTGTTCTTTAAAACAACTTCAGGGAGAGAAGTTAAGGATTCCTGCAAAGCTGTGATGGTGGTCTCTAACGTCTTCAAGTCTTTATCTATTGCTGTTTCTAATCGGGCCATTTGTTGTGACCCACATATAGTAGCAGCTGTTCCCATACCCACTCCTACAGCAGCTCCTATCCCCAATAGGATGGCAGGAGTAAGGGACACTGGCTCCCCGCAAAATCGGGTTCTTTCTCCCCCTAGTAGATCTTCAAATGATTCTACATCATAATAGAGCACCCTGGGGAGTATCTGCACCATTACACAATAATTTACAGAGATGTCAAATACCTGGGCTGAAATGCAAGGAGTTCTGACTGTTTGGAGTTCAGTACAATAAAGGTTCCTTTAATTAGTTCCCAGGGGGAGGAGTCAGCTGTACTCTGGACTGGGGAAGTAGGCAAAGACGGAAACCGGGAAGTATGAGATGGTAGAGGGGTTCTGGTAGATCTAGCCATGGGAGGTTTAGGAGGCTTAATTCCTGGGTTGAGGGGATTGGGCTCTATTGCTGTGATATTTTCTTCCTTTTTCAGCCGGATGGTGAACCAGTGACCAAAGTCATAACGAGGGCCATATATATAGAATCGCATTCCCCACGTATTTCCCATAGGCCATGCGGTTCCGAGGTAGCCCCTTCCTTTGGAATTGAAAGTTAAAATGAGGGGGTAACATAGACTATTCTTTCCACAGTGAGTTTTTGACACCACTTGGCTAGCAGCACATTTCTTGGGATCAATCAAGGTGTCATTTCTTTCTTCCTGAATCGTACTGTCGGGGGAGTTTGGGTTCCACCATGCAGCTCCCGTTTGTTCACAACCCCAAGATCTACAATAAAAGTCACTGGGTCCTGTACAGGTTTGGGCCTGTTTGCGACTTTGGAAATCAGCTGGGCACACATAAAAATCAAGATTGGCTAGTTTACACCTGAGCTGCGGAAGATGATATCCATAATTCATGGGGTAAGGTGGTCTATGTTGCCCTGGTTTGGGTTTGAGTGGGATCTCTGTGGGGGTCCTCTATGTCAGGGAGATCCCAGTCAGACAGGCCTATGGCAATCTGACAAATATCCAGGTGGAGAGATGTCCACCAAGTCTATATGGTGGCTGTATGTGAAATAGACCACACTACTTGCCCAGTAGGATTTATAACTTGCCATTGTTGCTGAACAAGCTGATGGGGATTAGGACTGCTGGTGGTCAGGGGAAGAATCCATAGCCCTACCCACATGACAGACACACAACTTGAGACGGTTACCAGTCTGTTCCAGTTTCCAGCCAGAGTCTGGACAGGGCGCAGGCTTGAGATGGGAGGCATGGATCCAGGAAGTGATCCCATCCACTTTCACCACTGTGGTTGTTATAAGCAGCACCTGGTATGGTCCTTTCCAGCGGGGTTCCAGGGATGACACCTAATGCCATCTCATGTAGATGAAGTCTCCCACTTGATATCGATGTGGGGTTCCCTCATCTCCAGGCTGATAAGCAGTGGCCAACTGTTTCCACAGGTATCGCTGGGTGCTGGGTTTGTTCAAGGGCTTTAAGTCTGTCAAGAAAGAGTGTGTGAAAGGAATCATTAAGTCTCAGAGTTGGGGTTAGGTCCCTTACTGGAGGAGGGGGACCATAGAGAATTTCATAAGGGGTGAGTTTACACAAAGAGGCAGAGGGCGTTTTTCTTGCACGAAACAGTGCTTAAGGTAGGAGCAGAGTTCAATTTTTTATGCCGGTCTCCAAGCTTTTTTCGTTAAGGTCTCTTTGATGTTTCTATTCATCCTTCCTACCTATCCTGAGCTCTGGGGTCTATAAGCACAATTTAACTTTCAATTAATCCCCAGGGTCCTGGCGAATCCCTGACTTACCTGGGCCACGAATGCCAGTCCATTATCAGACCCTATTACCTTAGGCAGGCTGAACCTTGGAAAAATGTCTTATAGAATCTTTTGACCACCCTCTGAGCCTTTTGTTTCTTCATGGGGAAGGCTTCAAACCATATTGAAAAAGTATCTACAAAGACTAGAAGATATTTAAGTCCGTACCTTGCTGGCTTAATTTCAGTAAAGTCCACTTCCCAGAATTGTCCTGTTCTGGTTCCTCGTAAGCGCTTTCCTGCAGGAAGCTTGGATGGGTAAGGATTAACTAACTGGCAGACTTGACAAGCTCTAGTCACCTGCTCAGCTATTTCTTTCCTCTGTGAGTCAGTCAATAATAAGTCCTTTCTCCGGTCCTTTAGAAGTGCCTATAACTTTTTTCAGCCTAAGTGGGTGAGTTGGTGTACGTCTTTGACATAAAGGTGGGCTTTTTGAAATAGTAAACTTGGCTCTGAAGGGTCCCAGAGTCCTGTATCTGTCTCCTCAGATGATAAGTTGCCTGAATGTTCCAGTGCGGCCAAATCTCCTGATTGTTGTTCCCCCCGGTGTGGAAAAAGTTACCAGAGTCACTACGTTTAGGGCTGCCAATTAAGCTTCCTCATCTGCCCTTCTGTTTCCAACCGCCATGGGGTCGTTTCCCTTCTGGTGCCCTGGACAGTGCACTATACCTAGTTCCTTAGTGCTCTGCACTGCTGAGAGAAGGTGGAGGATCTCATCTTTGTTCTTTATTTCTTTCCCAGCAGAGGTTAATAGCCCCCTTTGCTGGTAAATAGCCCTGTGCACATTAGCATTGGCAAATGGATAGCGGCTATCAGTGTATATGGTGGCCCTTTTGCCTGTTGCTAGTTCCAATGCTTTCGGAAGGGCAATCAGTTCTGCCTTTTGGATTGATGTCTTTTCTGGGAGACCAGAGGATCAGATGACATTAGTTTTGCTAACTATTGCTGCTCCAGCCTGCCGCTTACCATCTTGGAGGAAGCTGCTCTCGTGTGTAAACCATACGACTTCTGGGTGAGGCAGTGGCTGGATCTTTCAAGTCTCATCCTATACTGGTTTCCTCTGCCAGTATGTGTTGACACTCATGAGTGATGGGTTCTGATGATTCTTCTGGCAGCAGTGTACCCAGGTTGAGTGGAGCAGGGGGTCCCAGAGTTATTCTGTCTTTGCTAATCCAGAGGCTCTGGTAGTGGTTTATTCTGGAGTTTGATAGCCACCTCTCTGGAGGCTGACAGATGATGCTCTCCAGGGCATGGGAGGCTATAATGGTTAGCTTCTGTCCCAACGTTCATTTATGAACATCTTTTTTTAGAAGGGCTGCCGCTGCTATCGCTCTTAAGCAATTTGGCCACCCGCTAGCCACTGGGTCCAATTTTTTTTATAAGAATGCTACCGGCCTTTTTCAAGGTCCCAAAGTCTGAGTGAACACTCCCAGTTCTATTCCTTTCGTTTTCTCGATGTAGAGAGTGAAGGGTTTTTCTACTTCTGAGAGTGCTAAAGCTGGAGCAGATAGCAGTGCCTTTTTTTGACATTATCAAAAGCTTTTTGGTGCTCAGGGGTCCATTTGAAATGGGCATCCCCATTTATAAGCGGGTATAAAGGTGCAGCCAGAGATGCGAACCCAGGAATCCATAACCTGCAAAAGCCGGCAGTCCCAAGAAACTCTCTGAATAGTCTCTTATTAGATGTGGGCGGTATCTGCACAACGGTTTGTTTTATGGGCTCACTGAGCCATCTTTTGCCACCCCTAAGAGAATAACCCTGGAAGATTACTTCTTGCTGACAAATTTGGTCCTTTTTGCAGAAGCCCTATATCCAAGCCGAACAAGCTCGGATAATAGTGCTTGGGTCCCAGACTCATAGTTCTTCTTGGTGTTGGCTGCCAGTAGCAGATCATCCACATATTGGAGTAGGGTGACTTCGGGGTGTGCAGTTCTGAGGCCTGTGGAGGGCTTCATCAAAGAGAGTGGGGGAGTTTTTGAACCCCTGTGAGAGTCTAGTACAGGTTAGTTGGCCATATGTTAAAGTTTCTGGGTCTATCCACTCGAAAGCAAACAGAAACTGATTGTCCTTATGTAGGGGCAAGAAGAAGTAAGCATCTTTTAAGTTCAGCACAGTGTACCATTCCCGCTCCAGATTCAGAGTGCTAAGCAAATTATATGGATTGGGTATTGTTGGGTGAATGTCCTGCACTCTGTTGTTTATCTCTCTTAGGTCTTGAACAGGACAGTAGTCCCTAGTTCCTGCCTTTCTTACTGGTAGCAGGGTGGTATTCCAGGCTGATTGACAGGGCCTTAGGACCCCAAGGGCCAATTATTTCTGAATATGGGGACTTATCCCATCTTTAGCTTCTTTGCTTAGAGGATATTGTTTAACACTGATTGGAGAGGCAGAGGCTTTTAATTCTAGTTCTATTGGAGGTAGTTTTATTGCTAGACCTAACCCAGCAGTTTCTGCCCAGGCATTTGGATAATCTTTTATCCATTTCTGTGGTAGTTTGCCTCTTTGATCAGTCCTAGGGAGCGCGAAGAGTTGATGTTCATCTTCAACGGACATAGTCAGTGCTGTGACTATGGGAGGTTTCACTGAAGGCTTTAGAACATCCACTTCGGGAACATCAGGGTTAAAAGTTATTCTAGCCCCGAGTTTGGTAAGCAGATCCCTGTGCATCAAAGGGGCTGGGCACTCTGGGATTACTAGGAAAGAGTGTTGGACTTTTCCTTTTCCTACATCCATAATCCTCTTAGTTGTCCAAGCCCGATATGTACTGCCATTATCCCCTTGAACTAGGGACCATTTATTTGATAGGAGCCCAGTGGGGTCTTAAGGGCTGAGAATACTGCTCGTGTATCCTCTCCAAAGTTCACTGGAGTCCCCTCCACTTCAAATGTTACCCTGATCTCGGGGAGGAGATCCGAGCCCCAACATTCCTAGTCCTCTTCTAGAGTCAGCATGGCATGCTGGCGTGGTTGCTTCTTTTGGGTGCACTCTTTGGCTCAGTGTCCTTTTTCTTTACAGTAGGCACATTGATCTGAGGCCAGGGGCAGCCTTTGGCATGGGCCCAAGTATCCCTTCCTGACTCCAAGCTTTTTAACTTCTGGCATATTTGCTGCTGTGAACAAAACCTTAGCCAATGTTTTAGTCTGCCTTTTGCTCCTTTCATCCCCCTTTTGTTCCCTTTCCTTCTCTATCCTCTGTTCCCTCTCCTCCTCAGTTTCTCTCTTATAATATACTTTCTCAGCTTCTCTGACTAAATCTCTTAAGGTCGTATCTTGTAATCCATCTAGACATTGTAACTTTCTCTTAATATCTTGGGCAGCCTGCTCAATACAGGCCATTGTAACAGATGCATTTTGGTCCTCTGCCTGAGGATCAAAAGGAGTATATTTCCTATATTCTTCCATAATTCTCTCCAGAAACATAGAGGGAGACTCATTAGGCCCTTGGACAATCTCTCTTACTTTGGCCAAATTGGTCAGCCCTCTGGCGGCCACTCGGAGACCCGCTATTAGAGCCCGGTGATAAGTGGACAGATGCTTCTTACCTTCAAAGGTGTTGGGGTCCCAGTTGGGTCGGTTCATGGGCCCATAGGGACGGAAAGAGAGTATCACAGGGGCTTCTGAGTTTTCTATTATCCACCTCCGGTGGGTTCCTTTAGGTTGCCCAGCTTCCTCCAGGGGAGGAGGGGCTGCTGCTGCTGCAGAGAAGTCCCCTGGAGGGCTTGGGTGTGGCCCAATTGCCTATAGCAGTGGAGAGGCTGAGTCAGCGGTTGGAGGATCATCAGGAACTGTGTTGGGGGTTGGGGAGGGAGAGTAGATGATAAGGAGGGGGAGGAGTGTCCAGTCTTGTGACTCAGGGAGAATGGAAGGAAGAGGGGGAGGAGTGGATGGTTTGAATGATAGGATCATGGGGGAAGGGGTATATGGCTCTTTATCTGGGTGGCCAAGTGGCCAATGCTGAAAGACAATATCTCTGACTTTTCGGATTAGAGGAAAGTGGAAGGATCCTTCTGGGGGCCATCCAACTTCGAGGATGGGCCATTCTGAAGCACAGAGAGTCTGCCAGGTACAGCGTTTTACTGGAAAATAAAGATTCTGGGCCCTTGAGCGGACATCAGTCCAATGATCAAGGGTCGGAGACAGAGAAGAGGATGTGCTTTGTCCCATTATGGGAATTACTCAAACAGGGACAGTGAAGACACAAACGCAACACAGAAAAAGACAAACAGTAAATGTTTAACATGACTCCAAGAAAAAGATTAGAACTGAGTAACTGGTAAATCTTAATGTGTTAGGCAATAAAGACAGACAGTAAACTCAACATGAGTTAGGGACAATGAACCAAACTGAGTAGCCGGCAAAACCTGATGGGCTGGCAAACCGAATCCTGAAGCAAAATGTAACTGGGATGAGGAAACTACTATTCTTTGATTTCCCTAGTCTTCCGGAGTGACCCCCAGAAACGTGACCTTGGGCTCTGTGACAGGTCTGTCACACCATAGGAGAGAGCTAATGCTCTTCACCAACAGCCACTTTGCCATGCCCTGACTTGAAATCCGAAACCAGAAATAGGCTCCTTACTAACCCCGAGAGGAGTCCCTTGAGGTCTTTCGTCCACCGCTGCCGGATATCTCACCTGGGGCCTCCAGATAAATAGGTGCGGCGAACGTCAGAGGAAAAGACAACAAAGAGGTTTTCTCATGCATCAGCAAAGGGTTTATTGGGGGTCCAGCATGCTGGGGCTCAGAGCTCACTTCAGAGGACCAAAAATCAAAGAGCCCCGAGAACAACTTGAGCAGAGTATATATACATTCTTTAGAGAGAGCAGGGATTTACATACATCATTGCCTCCTTTAGGAAATCATCATGTACCACGGGAAAATCAAATAACAACTCTTAAACATGATTAGCACATTCATTGGCGGGAAAAGGTCAGGCAGGGAGTGATTGGTCAGCCCTGAGAAGGGGTATACGTTTAAATTTATTGGTTGAAGCCCTGAGATGTATACGTGGTGAGCTGCACGGTTTCTGGGAAAGGGTTGTTAAGTAACTAGGTGTTCAGGGAAGATTTCAACACACATCTAATGGGCAGTTTCAGGAATTGTCTTAACTGCCACAGGAATTTTAGGTTCTGAGTGCAGCTTGGAAACTTTACAAAACCTGGTTGTTTACGTTTCAATTTCAATTTGTTTTATTCTTTCAGAACCTTACAGTGGAAGGCGAGAGACTTCATCCACAATGACTGCTCTTTTGGCCATTTTGGTTTTGGATGCACACATGGGATCTTTTCTTAGATCCGTCTGTTGCTGATAATCTAAGCCACAGCCTCAAACAGGGCCAAGAGCCTGATTAAGACACATCCCTTTCCAAAGCAATTACATCTCTGAGGTCAGTTACAGAACTCAGTCTCTGAGAGGAATCACACCAGTGTTCAAGCCCAGGTGGACCCAGTCATTCTTCCAACCACCACACATATGACCACAATTAAATCCAAAACACTCCCACATGGCACTCATCTTCTTACATACATACACTCATGATAACCTTTGGCTAGAGGCTTCCATGAATGGCGCAGCCCACGAGAGTGTCCAAAATAAGCTCCCTTGCAACTCATTTGCCTAACCTCAGGGTGGCCTGAACACCCTTCCTGTGAACCAGGATTGATCACATAGTTCTTCCTGTAATACTGCTCTGCTTCTCCAATTTGAGGCCTACTGACTGTCAGGTATAGATTCTTTATGTGATTTGGAGTCATTAGGAAACCAAAGTAAATTTGCAAGGCTTGGAAAAACTCATTTGACCCAAAGGATACCTATTGTCACTTGGTGGAGGTCAGGAACCTTACAGAGGAAGCCGAGAGACTTCATCCACTATCACTGATCTTTTTGCCATTTTGGTTTTGGATGCACACATTGGATCTTTCTTTATATCCATCAGGCGCTGCTAATCTAAGCCACAGCCACACACAGGGCCACGAGGCTGATTCAGAACATCCTTTTCCAAAGCAATTAAGCAAAGAGCCACAGGTGATGCCCATTCATTTCCATTTGAAAACTGTTTTCCTCAAGATTCACAAAGGGGTGGCCTGAGGCAGAGACCTTCCTGACTTCAGAGCAACATAACAATAAGTAAGCAAATCCCAATGCAGGGTTTCTCCACTGAGACTATACTAGTCACAATGATATCTGAGTTTTCTGAGATGCTTGTCATTCCCTTCAACAATCCAGTACATGGCCATGTCACAGAGCTTGGAGGTGGTATATATATCTTGGACAAAAAACCATGAGCCTATTCTGGAGAGTGGCCAGAATTCAGAAAGAAAACAGGATCTTAGAAAGTTAGTAGGTGTTGCCCATCGAAAAGGCAACCAGCAGTCCTTTTTCAAAATGGGCAGGATGAATGCTGGAAAGCTTTCTACTAGTCAGGATACATCCATTGATGCATTCCTTTTTCTAATGTGTACAACCAAGAACACAGTGGGATACACAGACACAGAAACACTCACCTTGTCAAAGGACTTTCTAGAAACAGTCCACTCTAAACCAAACAAACCGCCTTTCCTACCTATTCTCAGAACATGAGACAAAACCACAAACTCACACCCACTCTCAAAAAGGCACCTCTTTCCCCAAGTAAGTCTGTGAGTATCCAGAGTGTCCTCTGACTTGTGGGCCATAGTATGTTCCCCCGAAATGGCCTGTCCTGTCTCAGATCTGGTCTCTTTGTCCATCTCTGTGAAGTTGTATGGAGCCTGTGCTGACCACTACCTGCTTTCTCAGGAAAGGCCCGTCTTCAGAGCTCTACTTGCATTTGGTCATCCTTAAACCATTAGGTACCAAGAGAGACAGACTCTCTCCTTGGTAAATCCAAACAAGTGAGCCCACTGGGAATGGGACTGGGCCTGGCTCTGGATGCCTGGCTTCCTGGATCTCAAGTTCAGAGAGTTTCATCACCAAAGAAGTGAGGTAGGTCAATTCCTAAAGGAAGGGAATGAGGTCACTGCCTTGGCAACCACTTTGTCCTTACAGTTGCTTCCAAAGGTCCCTTGAGATGGAGGCTGCCCCTACTTCCTGTGAAACTTTCAGAAGTTAGAATGGTATATCAACCATAGACACCCAGGAGAAGCTCTCCACACAGGGTTGTTTTGGTCCATCTTTTTTATATCAATAGGAGAGAGGCTGATTCAGACACATACCTTCATCCTGACCAGCTTGTTTGCCATGGAAGATGACTTTTGCTCTCTCAGGTCCTTCATAGCTGCCTACATCTTCTCCAGGGATCATTTCTGCATCAACCTTTGAGGTTCTCAGCAGGTGGAAGATTCCCTACATTCCTGTATTGTAAGACCTACTCTGTCCCTGCTCTTTTGTAAAGTTAGATTGAGGGAACAGTGTATGGTTAGGGTTAATAATATATTTTATTTGGGTTAGGAAACATTCTGTGGGATAAATAATGGTATTAGGAACCTGTGATATTCACAAGAATATATAGGTGAAATATAAGTATAAAACCTGAAATCTAGGTACGATTTGAAGCCCAGAAGGGAATTGGGCCCTTTAGTGCGATACTTAGCTTTGAATTATGTTCTACACAGATGTCTCAGATAAATCGATATGCAATGGCAGAGTACCTTGTACCTTGGATGAATAAATGTCTTAGAGAACATCCAGTCAAAAAGGAATAGTCGGCAGGATTAGGAAGGTAGTCAGTAGGTTTTGAAAAAAGAGTGAGTATAGGATTTGGACAAAACGTTCATTAGCAATAGGGTTTCGGGTAGAGAGTGAACGTAAATATGAGCACATACGAAGAGTCAGTCACAATGATGAACTGGGAAAAATATGTTGGAAAGCAGATATCAATAGAGACATTAGGAAAACAGGCAAAGTATAATGTGAGTGATAGGGTTAGACATTTTCAACATGGTTGAGGATGAATATATAATCTTAGGTAGAAAGACATATGTAGTCATCAATAGGATTGATATTTTAGAGCATTAGGCAACCTGGGCATGGTTGTTTTTAATAATCCATGCTCACTTTCAATTTGCTTTGGTGAAAGGTTAATAAAATAGTCACTTGTCACTTCCTGTTTTTCTGTATGCTTAACAAAACACTGTTGAAATCTTGAGAACTGTTTGCTATTTTGGTTCCCAGAATGTGCTATCCCCAACTACCAAACTGCAGAATGTACTCCCTCACCCAGTTGCATGCAAACTGCACACTCGCCCTGACCCATAAATAAATTTCCCTCCCTGCCCTGTCCAAGGAAAGTATATAAGCTCTGTTAAAGCTGTTCTCAGGGCTCTTTGCTCTATTCACGTGAGCTCTGAGCCCCAGCATGCTGGACCCCCAATAAACACTTTGCTGTGGCTGAGTGAAAATGGTATACGGTTCTGTACTTAAAAGATGCTTTCTTTTGCTTGGCTCTGCATAAAGATAGTCAGTTGCTGTTTACTTTCGAGTGGGTAGACCCAGAAACAGGAACGTCTTGTCAACTAACTTGGACTAGACTCCCACAGGGGTTCAAAATCTCCCCCACTCTCTTTGATGAAGCCCTTCACAGAGATCTCAACAACTTCAGAACTACACACCCCGAAGTCACCCTGATTCTATATGTGGATGTCCTGCTCCTGGCAGCCAACACCAAGGAAAACTTTGAGTCTGTGACCCAAGCACTATTATCTGAGCTTGCTCAACTCAGGTATAGAGCTTTGGCCAAAAAGGCCCAAATTTGCCAGCAAGAAGTAATCTTCCTGGGGTATTTTCTTAGGCACTGTAAATGATGGCTCACTGACCCCAGGAAACAAAACGTTGTGCAGATACCACCCCCATTTAACAGGAGACAACATAGAGAGTTTCTTGGAACTGCTGGCTTTTGCAGGTTATGGACCTGGGTTTGTGTTCATAGCTGCTCCTTTATACCCGCTGTTAAATGAGAATGCCCAATTCCAATGGGCCCTTTGAGCACCAGCAAGCTTTTGATAACATCTAAGAACACTAACACTGAACACCTCAACTTCACTGAGCCCAGCCTGCAATTTCAGAAAGCCCTACACTATGTTAAAAATGTACATCAACTCAATCAACTTAGTTCAAAGAAACTGCAGCCATTCCTGTAGGATCAAGAACAGAGTTTTAGACTAACTCACTCACAGTGAATGGAAATAACTGAATGGGTAACAAAAGCCTGTCGGTTCTGTTAATTGGTTAATGCTTACCATTCCAAGCTTCCTGCAGGAAAGCACGTAACAGGAACCAGACCAGGACAATTCTGGGAAGTGGACTTTACCTAAATTAAGCCAGCGAGATATGGACTTAAATATCTTCTAGTCTTTGTAGATACATTCTCAGGATGGATTGAAGCCTTTCCCACAAAAAAAAAAAAAAAAAAAAAACGGCACAAATGGTGGTCAAGAAGATCCTGAAAGATATTTTTCAAAGACAGGGGCTGCCTAATGTAATGTGGTCTGATAATTGAACGGCGTTCATGGGCCAGGTAAACCAGGGGTTAGCCAGGACCCTGGGGATTAATTGGAAGTTACATTGTGCTTATAGACCCCAAAGCTCAGGACACATGAAAAAATAAATAGAAGCATTAAAGAGACCTTAAATAAATTAAGCTTAGAGACCGTCATAAAAGGGTAGACTATGCTCCTGCCTTATGCACTGTTTCATGAAAGAAATACTCCGTTTGTTTCTTTGTGTAACATCACCCCCTATGAAATTCTCTATGGGGCCCCTCCTCTGGTAAGGGACCTAACCCCAACTCTTAAGACCTAAGTATCCCTTCCACACACCCTTGCTTGACAGACTTAAATCTCTTGAAAGAACTCAGCTATACCTGTGGAAACAGCTGGCCACTGCCTTCCAACCTGGGGACGAGGGGACTCCACATCGATATCAAGTAAGAGAATTCCTCTACATAAGAGGACATCAGGTGTCATCCCTGGAACCCCGCTGGAAAGGACCATACCAGGTGCTACTTATAACACCTACAGCGGTAAAAGTAGACGGAATCACTTCCTGGATCCATGCCTCTCATCTCAAACCTGCAACCTGTCCAGACTCTGGCTGGAAACTGGAAAAGACTGGTAACCCGTTCAAATTGTGTATTTGCCACGTAGATAAGGCTATAGACTTTCCCCTTGGCCACCAGTAGACCTAACACTCATTAGCCCGTTCAGCAGCAATGGCTGATCACAAATCCTACAAGACAAGAAGTATGGTCTATCTTGCATACAGCCCCCTTAGGAACCTGGTGGCCATCTCTCCACCCAGACATTTGTCAGCTGGATATAGGTCTTTCCTATTAGGATATCCTTGATGAAGAGTATCCCACTAAAATTCCATTAAATCATTTCCGTACCATAGATAATGGAAACAAACATTATGGTTGTATAGACAGGCAAGCCAGATGCAGGTTGGCTAGCCTATATTAGTATGTTTGCCCCGCAGACTATCAAAGCCACAAACCGCCATGGCTGAGTGTGGGAAAAGATGACTTCTTCTGTAAGTCATGGGGATTTGAGCATACAGGGGCTGCCTGGTGGAATGTAAAATCCTCATCAAATTCAGTACACAGCATTGGCCATATTACTACTTAGACATCTAAAACAGATGGCGCCAAGAGGAGTCTCTAGATCCTCAAATTCTGTGTGACCTTTTTACCTTCTGCAAGTGCTCAAAAGGGTGAAAGGAAATTCCCCTATGTGGAGGCCTTTTCCCTGTTTCCCTCACATCCTGAACGATGCTTCTCCAATAGTTCCTCACCCTCAGCTTTCTGCTCCAGACTCTCTGCTGTCAGTCTGACCTCAGCAACCTTATTTCTCCCCTCCAATTACTAGATCCAAAACCCAAACCTTCGCTGGTTCTCAGAGCATTGCCCCCTTGCTGAGTTAGCAGGTACTGAGGTACCCATCCACCCACTCACTCCTCTCTTTCTCTGTCAGTACCCGCACCGGGTTGCACCAGGTCCTCTTACCAGCTAACCTAAAGCTCAAACCAGCTTAGGAGATCCCTCAGACCCCTATGGAAGATGTAATGAAAATGACCTTTAAAGTTGCTTTGTGATCACTGAAAACAGGTTACTAAGAATTTAAAGTGCCTCACAGGCTTTTCGGGATAGTCACTCCCGTCTTCCCCTCTGCTCTACCGGTTATACTGCTCAAGTTTTTGTTTCTAGGAAAATCCCAAACCCCTTTCCCATTATTCTTTTATATCTCTCCTTCCTAATTCTCAGATCCACGGAGCAGCTCTCACCCTCCGCCTTCCCCGTCTTCCCCCTCTGTACCAGGCCCACAGAAAAATCTTAACTGAACTTCTCCAGAAGTCTTCACCATGACTTTAGGATTTTCAGCAAAAGAGTCCCTATAAAAGAGTTCAGTGTAGATAAACTTCCTGTTTTTTTGTTGCCCTGCTCTACTTGGCTACTGGCTGCAAAAATCAGCACTCCTAAGCTTGACACCCCTTTAATAGTTTTTCACACAATATGTGAAAAAGGCCTCTGGCCTTGAGCTGGGGCTTCAAAGAGATGGCTATATTTTTAAGATATAAAATTACCAACTGGGCTCCATGGTAACAGCTGCAGGGGGATAAAAGAAAAGGAAGAAATAGCTCTCCCCCTCCCAGGTGTCCTTGAAAGTTTAACTTGCCCACCAAAGAGGAAAAAACAGAAAAAAACTTCTTTTTGTGAAGTTCTGCAGACTGTGAACTTCTTAGTCCCTTCCCTTTCATGTTGGGTACAAAATTCTGAAACTACCTAAACTTGGGGTTCAGGGAATTAATTGATTACAACAGAAGCAATGCCCGCTGAATCCGGTTGCAACCAAATAGGACTGTTTCCCTGTCTTCTGTGCTATCTTAGGTGCCTTGCCTTGACTGCCCCTACAACAGTATAATTCTATATACTTAAACATTGTTTATGTTTTAATGAAATGGTCAACAGATGTGATTAATTGTGAAATGGTGAAGATGTTTCCCAGATTGCTCTATAATGACCCAGGTTCATTTGAAGTTCAAACAGGGGGGCATACAACCCAGTTCCACTGGGAACATATATCTCTTACTTTACCTATCATATTAGGAAGTGGAGTTGCTGCAGGGGTAGTCACAGGAACCACTGCCCTGGTCCATGGTACACAACAAATGACCCAAATAGAAGCAGCAATAGACCAAAACTTAAAGATATTAGAAACCTCCATCACAGTTTTCAGGAATCTTTAACCTCTCTCTCTGAAGTTGTTTTACACAACAGTCGAGGGTTTGACCTCCTCTTCATGAGAGAAGGGTGCCTTTGTGCTGCATTGATGTAAGAATGCTGTTTTTATGCCGACCATAATGAAGTTGTAAAAAAACCTATGAGTAAAATAAAAGGATGCCTTGAAGAGTGTCAATGAGAGACAGACGCCCCAAAAGGGTGGTTTGAGTCTTGGTTATCACAGTCCCCCTGTTTATCTACGCTTTTATCACCCCTGGCCTGTCCAATAATAATCTCCATATTATAGCTAACTATAAAACCCTGTTTGCTCAACCGTGTAATTTCTTTTTTCCAAGCTCAAATTGGACAAGTTAAACTTATGGTAATACCCCACTAGCAGACATAGAATGTGACACCCCCCAATGATCACTATTATGATTAAAATTAGCCAGAAGAAGAAGTGGGGAATGAAAGGTTAATAAAAAAGTAACTTGGAACTTCCTGTTTTTTTTGTATGCTTAACAAAACACTGTTGAAATATTGAGAACTGTTTGCTAACCTTGTTCCCAGATTGTGCTGTCCCCAACTTCGAAATTGCAGAATGTATTCCCTCATCCGGTTACACGCAAACCGCCCACTCGCTCTGACCCATCAATAAATTTCCGTCCCTACCCTTTTCAAGGAAAGTATATAAGCTCTGCTTAAGCTGTTCTCAGGGCTCTCTGCTCTATTCTTGTGAGCTCTGAGCCACAGCATGCTGGACCCCCAATAAACCTCTTGCTGTGGCATGAGACACTCTCCTGGTGGTCTCTTCCTCCGATGCTTGCACGAACATTACTTGGATGATTGAATGTAGAAGAGAAAATCCAGTCAAAAAGGGATAGTCGGTAGGATTAAGAAGATAGTCGGTAGGTTTAGGAAGAAGAGTGAGTATAGGATTTGGAACAAAATCTCTTTAGCAATAGGGGTTCGGTTAGAGAGTGAATGTAAATGTCAGCACATGTGAACAGTCACAATAATGAAATGGGAAAAGAACGTAGGAAAGCAGATATCAATAAAGACATTACGAAATCAGGCAAAGTATAAAGTGTGTGATACGATTAGACATTTTCAACAGGGTTGAGTTAGAATATATAATCTTAGGAAGAAACAAATATGTAGTCACCAATAGGATTGACATTTGAGAGCATTAGGCAACCTTGACATGGATATTTTTTGTAATCCATGCTCACTTTCCATTTAGGTTTTGGTACAATCATAAGTGTGACGTTTGCATTTGTGTCCAGAATATTACTGTGATAATATGTATATATAGATCTGGTGACATGAGTGTTTATTCCACCATTTCTGGGAGCAATTTTTTGAAGACATATAAATGGGTATAGGGGTACAAAGAGGTATACACTGTGTCAATGAATATAGAGATAATGCATGAATAGACCATAAGTGAATAAATAATATAACTTGTTCCACATTAATTAACGGATTGAATTGATATCTGAAAATATATAAGAAATCTTATATTGATATACAATCATTTATTCCAACCATTTATACATCTAATATCAATATTAGGGTTATGGTTTATCATGAAGATATGTAATTTTTGCTACAAAAGTGATTATGGAAATCGAAAATAATGTGTTTGGAAAGAGTCAGTCACAATGCTGGCAATATGTGAACAAGGCCTCTGGCCTTGAGCTGGGGCTTGACAGAGATGGCTACAGTTCTAAGTTAAAGAAGTTACCAACTGGGCTCCATGGTAAAAGCTGGCAGGGAGAAAAAAAAGAGAAGAAAAAAGCTCTGCCCCTCCCAGGTGTCCTTGAAATGTTAACTTGCACAGAACAGAAAAAAAAAAAAAAAACAGAAACAAAAACTGCTTTTAATGAACTTCTGCAGACTGTGAACTTCTGAGTCCCTCCCTTACATGTTGGGTACAAAATTCTGAAACAATCTAAACTTGGAGTTCAGGGGATTAAATGATTACAATAGAAGCAATGCCCTCTAAATCCGGTTGCAACCAAATAGGACTGTTTCGCTGTGTTCGGTGCTATGTTAGTTGCCTTACCTTGCATTGTCCATCCCTTTTCTCATGAAAAGACCAGTCAAGAAACATGGAGGAATGCATGTGCTCTGAAGCAGGAAGTGATTGATAGTGAATCAAATGCCTATAAATTTCCTAACTTGTGCATGAAATACATATCCTATGATGTGCATAAATTAAAGAAATAGTAATCTACCAGTGTTGAATAAAAATGAACGTCAGAATACACATCATGTCCAATTGGAATCTACTTGCATTGATGTTAAACTGGGTCAGGTACTGTAGAAATATTAGGATTTGTGTGCACCATTCACTGAAGTTCCTTTTCGGTACTAGGAAAGAAATACGTTTTTCAGGTAAATGAATATTTCTAAGAATAATCTTGTGAAAAGTTGATTATAAATTCACATATATGAATATGAATGAATTTGGTGAGTGTAAAATAAAACACATATTTCATATTTTGAAAAATCTGGAGAGTCTATCTATCTATATATATATATATATATATATATATATATATATATATATATATGTGTGTGTGTGTGTGTGTGTGTGTGTGTGTGACATTAAAAATAGCAATATATATGCCAATCAAAATTCAAAATGAAATATATATCATTGACAGATGCAAAAATATTTATTTAACTGAACATGGATTTATGAATAATATTGATCAAGTAGGAAGCTCACCCATAATTTGAATTTTCAGTTCCAACATCATTTAGGAGGAGTGATCCCTTACAATTTGTATCTGTCAAGTCAGCCACCTCACATGAATGGACGTGTGGTCCCAGGTAGGATTCTATGTTTGCATATAAAAATACAGGTGGTGAATAGGCTACAGAGAGGGGAGACAGGAATTCACATATTGGTTAACTTTAAAAAAAACATGGAGAACGACTTCAACAAAAAGTTGACTAGATTTATAACTCCCACAATATATAATGCAAAAGGCAAGTCCAACTATACACCATGCCTCCTCTGAAATGCTTGTATTTTTATTCTGTTTGAGTTATTTTTCTCCATCTTATTAGTATTAGTAGTCAAGTGTAGTAGGGTAGGGGTTAGTGTCGGGGATTCAGTATTTCGAAAGAAAAATTGGAAAATGAATCCAATGTGTATGTAAATGTGTGCTCCACAAATATCCTCCCACTCTCATACAGAAAAATGCCTTGACAGTACCTTCGCTCCAACTAAAACACCATTAGAGGAGAAGAATTAGAAAATCAGTGAATACATATCTGGAATGGAATATGCTCACAGTTTTGAAAAATTCGAGGTGGTAGATGATTTTCGAAAAGAAAGGGACAGGGTAAACACTCCACAAACATGGAGTTCTGCTGGCCTAAAGACTTCTTGAGAAACTGCCTCTGAGGTTGGGCCCTTGAACTATATGTGGTTGTCAGGAGCTTTAGCTTCCTTTGTACTGAGACCATCAATGCTGGGTCTGCATCTATGTGACATGGAGGAAATTGTTTCTTATTTTCCAATGAAAATGAGGCAGCAGTGCTGAATTCTCTCTTTGTAGGTAACCTGTGGCCACTGGGGGCTAAGTGTATCCCCGTGTGGACTGTGAAGCCATTTGGGCATCCTCCAATTTTTGTGGTGTTTCTCGCTGCTGCACTGGGAGTTTGGTATTTGCTTCACAAAATACATGGAGTTCAACTGGGACACAGTGCTGGAGGGATTTCTGTCGGGAGTGGTGGGTCAGGGTCTGCAGGATAATGCACCAACCAGGCTTCTATCCCACATTGCTTTCCCCCTTGACCATAGCAACCTGATTCTGAACATTGCCCTGAAACCACTCAATATAACAAGATGCCTTTACAAAGAAGCGTCTGCTGGCTGCACCATGTCAGTAACAACCATTTGGAAGCCAAGGGCAGATCCACATTGCCGCACTACATGTTTTATCACAAACCTTCCCACCACTGTTCTAGGCCCACTAATCAGCAGGCTCCAAATTACTGGCATCTCTGTTCTACACCACTTTCATGAAACCCAGTCAATCAAGGCAGTGTCTGGCACACTCAAGATCAGCAACAGCACATCCAAAGGTTCTCCAGTGCCACCAGGTCATGGGAATTTCAAAAATTTCACGGTATTTTTCTAGCCATTTTTCTAGGATGATGTTGCAAGCACTATGGGTTTCAATATATTCAGGAACCGTTAAATGGTGAAGAAGCACATTTCAATGAAAGCTCTGGAGAACTCTCAAAGGCAAGGCTTCCAAAATAGTGGCCAAAAGGTCACTTGAATCCAGTCCTATTGAGGTCTACAATATGAGGTCCATGTGTTTTTTGACACTGAACAATGGCTGCCATGTCTTTCAGAATACAATCAAGTGATATCCTGGCTGAGATTCCCAGTGCTTTGTGGAAAGCCACCCTGGGCCTAGATCTCAGTTTCCAAGGGCGACTTTCATTGCGTGGCTTCCTAAAATCCCAAAACAATTCATGGCAATACTTCTCTGAGGTAAGTTCTAGAACTCAGTCTCTAAGGGGAATCACACCAGAGTTCAAGCACAGGTAGACCCAGTCATTTCTTCCAACCACCACACAAATGACCACAATTAAAACCAAAACACTCCACACGGCCCTAATCTTCTTCCATATAGACACTCATCATATCCTTTGGCTGGAGTTTTCCATAAGGGGTGCAGCCCAAGACAGTGTCGAAAATAAGCTCCCTTAACCCTCATTTGCCTAAAGTCAGGGTGGCCTGGACACCCTTACCATAAATCAGGAGTGATCAAATAGGTCTGCCATTAATACTTTTCAACTTCTTCAATTTTAGGCCTTTTAACTGTGGCATTTAGATTATTTATGTGAACTGTAGTCAAGAGAAAACCGAAGCACCTATGGGCTAGCCTCTCCATGGCTTTGAAGAATTCATTTGACCCAAAGGATCCTTATTCTCACTTGATGGAGGTCAGAAACCTTACAGAGAAAGGCGAGAGACTTCATCTACAATGACTGTAATTTTTGCCATTTTGATTTTGTATGCACACATGGGATTTTTCTTTACATCCATCAGGTGTAGGGAATCTAAGCCATAGACTCACACAGGGCCAAGAGACTGATTCAGACACATCCCTTTCCAAAGCAGTTAAGTAAAGAGCCACAGGTAATGCCCATTTATATCCATTTGAAAACTGGTTACTTCAGGTTTCACAAAGGGGTGGCCTGAGGCAAAGTCCTTCCTGACATTCAGGGCAAAAGAACAATAGGCAAGCAAAAGCCCCAAAGCAGAGTTTCTCCACTGAAACTTTACTGGTCACACTGATATCTGAGTTTTCTGAGATGCTCGCCATTCCCTTCAGCTATCCAGTACATGCCCATATCACAGAGCTTGGAGGTGGTAAATATCTTGGACAGAAAACCATGAGCCTATTCTGGAGTGTAGCCAGAATTCAGGAAGGAAACAAGAACTTAGGAAGTTTGAAGGTGTTGCCCTTCGATAAGGCAAGCCACAGTCCATTTATATATTGGGCAAGATTGATGCTGGGAAGCTTTCTACTAGACAGGACACATCCATTGATGCATTCTCTTTTCTAATGTCTACAACCACAGACACACTGGGAAACACAGACATAGAAACACTTGCCTTGTCAAACGACTTACTAGAAACAGTTCACTCCAAACCAAACAAACCGCCTTTCCTACATTTTCTCAGAACATGAGACAAAACCACAAACACACAACTAAAACCACAAATGCATCTCCTTTCCCCAAGTAGGTCTGTGACTATTCAGAGTGTACTCTCACTGGTGAGCCTTACTATGTTCCTCTGAAATGGCCTGTCCTGTCTCAGATATGGTCTCCTTGGTGAACTCTGAAAATGTCAGGAGCCCACGGTGAGCCACTACTTGCTTCCTCTGGAAAGGCCAGTCTTCAAAGCTTTCCTGGCATTTCGCCATCCTCACATCAGTATATACCAAAAAAAGACTGTCTCTGTCATTGGAATATCCAAACAAGTGAGCCCACTGGGACTGGGACTGGGACTGGCTCTGAGTGCCTGGCTTCCTATATCACAAGTTCAGAGAGTTCCATCACCAAGGAATAGAGGTGAGGTCACTTCCTTCAGGAACTGAATAAGTTCACTGCCTTTGCAACCACTTTGTCCTAACAGTTGCTTCCAAGGGTCCCATGAGATGGATGCTGCCCCTATTTCCCGTGACACTTTCACAAGTTAGAATGGTATATCACCCATAGGCACCCATGAACAGCTCTCCACACAGGGCTGGATTTGTCCATCTTCTGTACATTAGGAACAGAGAGGCTGATTCCGACACAACCCCTCATTCAGACAAGGCTGTTTTTCATGGAAGAAGACTTTTGCACTCTCTGGTCCTTCATAGCTGCCTACATCTTCTCCAGGGATTATTTCTGCATGGAACTTTGAGGTTTTCAGCAGGTGTTATATCCCCTACATTCCTTATTGTAAGACAAACACTGTCCCTGCTCTTCTATAAAGTTAGAATGTGGGAACAGTATATGGTTTGGGTTAATAACATGTTCGATTTGGGTTAGGAATCATTTTGCTGGATGAATAATGGTATTGAAAACCAGCGATATTTATAAGAATATAGAGGTCAAATATATGTATGAAAACAGAAATCTAAGTAAGATTTGAAGCCCAGAAAGGGATTGGGCCCTTGATTGGGAGACTTAGCTTTGAATCATGTCCTGCACAGATGTCTCAGATGAATCAATACACAATGGCGTCGGACCTTGTACCTTGGATGATTGAATGTTGAAGAGAACATTCATTCTAAAAAGGATAGTCAGTAGGATTTGGGAGATAGTCAGTAGATTCAGAAAGAAGAGAGAGTATAGTATTTGGACCAAAAGTTGTTTAGCAATTGGGTTTCAGGTAGAGAGTGAATGTAAATGTCAGCACAAATGCACAGTCAAAATGATGAACTGGGAAATTATGAAGGAAAAGAGATATCAATAGAGACATTAGGATATCAGGCAAAGTTTAAAGTGAGTGATAGGATTAGACATTTTCAACAGGGTTGAGTTTGAATATATAATCTTAGAAAGAAACAAATATGTAGTCAACAATTACATTGACATTTGAGAGCATTAGGCAACCTGGTCATGGATGTTTTCAGAAATCCATGCTCACTTTAAATTTAGGCTTTGGTACAATTATAAGTGTGACCTTTGCTTTATTTTCCAGAATATTACTGTGATAAAATGTATATGTAGGTCAGGTGACATGAGTATTTCTTCCACCATTTCTGGGAGCAATATTTTGGAGACGTATAAATGAGTATTGGGAGTACAAAGAGGTGTACCATCACTCTATGAATATAGAGATAATGCAAGAATAGACCATACTGAGAGTAAATAATATAATTGGTAAACGTTAAATAACGGATTGAATTGATATCTGAAAATATACAGGAAATCTTATATTGATATACAATCATTCATTCCAACCAGTTATACTTCTAATGGTAATATTAGGGTTATATTTTATCATGACGAGTGTGTGAGGTTTGCTTCAAAAGTGATTATGGAAACAAAAATAATGTGTTTAGAAAGAAGTCTCATGAAAAGTCTTATCAAGAAACATGGAGGGATACATGTGTTCTGAAGAAGGAAGTTATTGAAAGTGAAACAAATGCCTATAAATTTGCTAACTTGTGTATGAAATATATATCTTATGATGGGCATAAACTGAAGAAATAGTAATGTACCAGTGTTGACTAAAAATGAACATCAAAATACATATTATGTTCCATAATAATCTACTTGCATTGATGTGACACTGGGTCAGTTACTGTAGAAATATTAGGATTCGTTTGCACCATTCACTGAAGTTAGTTTTCAGTTCTAGGAAACAAATATGTATTTCAGGTGGATGAATATTTCTGAGAATAATCTTTTGAAAATTTAATTATAAATCCACATACATGAATACGAATGAATTTAGGGAGTGTACAATAAGACACATATATTTCATATTTTGAAAAATTTGGAGAGTATATATATATATATATATATATATATATATATATATATATACACACACACACACACATACACACACATTAAAAAGTAGCAACATATATGCCAATCGAAATTCTTCATGAAATGTATATCATCCACTGATCCAAAAATATTCATTATACTGAATATGATTTTATTTATCATGTTGTTCATCTAAGAAGCTCACCCATAGGTTGAATTTTCAGTTCTAACTGTGTTTAGGAGGAGTGATCTCTTCTCCCAATTTGTATCTGCCAAGTCAGCCACTTCACGAGAATGTACATGTGATAACAGGTAGGATTCTATATGTGCATATGAAATTACATGTGCTGAATTGGCTACAGAGAAAGGCAGAGAGGAATTCACCTATTTGTTACCTTTAAAAACACATGGATCTTCTTCTATTTCTCTCTTTATGTTTCTGTAGTTTTCATTGTATAAGTCTTTCACCTCTTTTGTTAGGTTGATTCCCAAGTATTTTATTTTTTTTTGAAAATATTGTGAATGGAGTGTTTTTCCTCATTTCCGATTCAGAAGTTTTGTTACTGATATACAAAATGCCTTTGATTTGTGCATGTTGATTTTTTATCCTTCCACTTTGCTGAATTCATGTATTAGTTCTAGTAGTTTTTTTGTAGACCCTTTTGGGTCTTCTAGGTATAGAATCATGTCATCCACAAACAGTGATAATTTAAGTTCTTCTTTTCATATTTTTATGCCTTTAATTTCTTTCATCTTTCTAATTGCTCTGGCCAGTGTTTTGAGAACTATATTGAATAGAAGTGGTGATAGAGGGCATCCCTGTCTTGTTCCTGATTTTAGAGGGAATGCCTTCAATTTTTCTCCACTCAGAATGATGCTAGACTGAGGCTTAGCATAGATAGCTTTCACAATTTCGAGGAAAGTTCCTGTTATCCCTAGTTTTTCTAATGTTTTGAATATAAAGGAATGCTGTACTTTGTTGAATGCTTTTTCTGCATCTATTGAGATGATCATATGGTTCCTATTTTAAGTCTATTTATGTGGTGAATAACATTTATTGATTTCCGTATATTGAACCATCCTTGCATCCCAGGGATTAATCCTACTTGATCACGGTGCACAATTTTTTTGATGTGCCTTTTTGTTCGATTCGCCAGAATTTTATTGAGGATTTTTGCATGTAGTTTTATCAGAGATATTGGTCTGTAGTTTTCTTTCTTTGAGGTGTCATTGTCTGGTTTTGGAATCAGGGTGATGTTGGCCTCATAGAATGAATTTGGCAAAGCTCCCTCTTTTTCCACTTCCTGAAATAAATTGAAAAGTATTGGTATTAATTCTTCTTTAAAGGTTTTGTAAAACTCCGCTGTATACCCATCTGGTCCTGGGCTTTTCTTGGTTGGTAGTCTTTTGATTGCTTCTTCAATCTGATCCATTGATATTGGTCTGTTCAAATTGTGTGTATCCTCCAGACTCAGTCTGGGCAAATCATAGGATTTAAAAAATTTATCGATGTCTTCACTCTCTTCTATTTTATTGGAATATAGGATTTCAAAATAATTTTAAAAATGTGGCATTTATACACCATGGAGTATTACGCAGCACTAAAAAATGACAAAATCATGGGATTTGCAGGGAAATGGATGGTATTAGAGTAGATTATGCTTAGTGAAGCTAGACAATCCCTAAAAAAACAAATTCCAAATGTCTTCTTTGATATAATGAGACCAACTAAGAACAGAGCAGGAAGGAATAGCAGGAAGAAAAGGTCAACATTAATAAGAGACATGAGGTGGGAGGGAAAGGGAGAGAAAAGGGAAATTGCATGGAAATGGAGGGAGACCCTCAATGTTTTACAAAATTATATATAAGAAGTTGTGAGTGGAAGGGGAAAATAAACAAGTAGGAAAATGAATTACAGAAGATGGAGTAGAGAGAGAATATGGGAGGGGAGGGGAGGGGAGGGGGGATAGTAGAGGCTAGGAAAGGTAGCAGAATACAACAGATTCTAATAGGGCATTATGTAAAAATGTGGATGTGCAACCGATGTGATTCTGCAATCTGTATTTGGAGTAAAAATGTGAGTTCATATTCCACTTGAATCTAATATATGTAATACAAGATGTCAAGAGTTTTGTAATATTTTGAACAACCAATAAAAAAAAAAACACATGGAGAACTATTTCAACAAAAAATTGACTAGATTTATAACTCCTACCCTGCATAATGCAAAAGGCAAGTCCAACTATACACTATGCCTTGTCTGAACTGCTTGTATTTCTATTCTTTTTGGGTTATTTTTCTCCATCATATTAGAATTATTAGTCAGAGTCTAGTACTGTATGGGTTAGTTTCAGGGATTCAGTATTTTGAATGGAAAATAGGAAAATAAATCCAATGTGTATGTAAATATGTGCTACACAAAAATCTTCCCACTCTCATCCAGAATAATGCCTTGACATTACCTTCGCCCCAAGTAAAACACAATTAGAGGAAAAGAGTTAGAAAAACTGTGAATACATATCTGGAATGAAATATGCTCAAGAGTTCACAACCTTGAAGGTGGTAGAGGAGTTTCCAAAAGTTAGGAACAGGTAAATATTCGACAAAATTGGAGCTCTGCTGGACTAAAGACTTCTTGAGAAACTGCCTCTGAGTTTGGGCACTTGAAATATTTGTTGTTGTCAGGAGCTTTAGCTTCCTTTGTAGAGAGACCATCAAAGCTGGGTATGTATCTAAGTGACCTGGAGGACATGGTTTCTTATTTTCTAATGAACATGAGGCAGCAGTGCTGAATTCTCTCTTTGTAGGTAAACTGTGGGGACTGGGGGCTAACTCTTTCCGTGTGGACTCTAAAGCCATTCGGTCATCCTCCACTTGTCGTGGTGTTTCTTGCTGCTGCAATGCGAGCTTGGTATTTGCTTCACACAATACAAGGAATTCAACTGGGACACAGTGCTAAAGGGAGTTCTGTCACGTGCGGTGTTTCAGGGTCTGCAGGATAATGTACCACCCAGGCTTCAATCCCACATAGCTTGCATCCTTGACCATAGCAATTTGATTCTGAACATTGCCCTGAAAACTCTGCATATTAAAAGATGCCTTTACATAGAAGGGTATGCTGGCTGCACCATGTCAGTTACAAGCCATTTGGAAGCCAATGGCAGATCCACATGGCCCCACCACAGATATTTTCTCACACACCTGCACAAAACTTCTCTAGGCCCACTTCTCATCAGGCCCCAACTTACTGGCATCTCTGTTCTTACACCATTTTCATGGTCATGGGAATTTCAAAAATTTCAAAGTATTTATCTAGCCATTTTTCAAGATTGATGTTGGAGGCATTGTGGTTTAAATTCATTCAGGAATCATTCAATGGTGATGAAGCTCATTTGAATGAAAGCTCTGGTGAAATCTCTGAGGCAAGGCTTCCCAAAGAGTGGCCAAAAGGTCACATGAACCCAGGCCTATTGCTGTCTACAATGTGAGGTCCATGTGTCTTTTGACTCTCATCTATGGCTGCCATGTCTTTCAGAATAAAACCATGTGATATCCTGGCTGAGATTCCCAGTGCTCTGTGGAAAGCAAACCTGGGCCTAGATCTCGGTTTCCAAGGGCGACTCTCATGCGTGGCCAACTAAAATCCCAACACATTTCATGATAATACTTCTCTAATGTCAGTTCCAGAACCCAGTCTCTAAGGGGAATCACACCAGATTTCACCCCAGGTGTACCCAGTCATATCTTCCAACTACCACACAAATGATGACAATTAAAATCAAAACACTCCCACATGGCCCTCATCTTCTTCCATATATTCACTCTCATTCTAAGCTCTGTCTGGAGGTTTCCATGAGCGGCGAAGTCCAAGAGAGTGTTCAAAATAAGCTCCCTTGCCCCTCATTGCCTAAAGTCATGGTGGCCTGGACATCCTTCCTGAGAACCAGGTGTGATCAAATAGGCCTGCCCTTAATACGCCTAGGCTTCTCCAATTTGAGGCCTACTGACTGTCAGGTATAAATATTTTTATGTGAACTGGAGTCATGAGAAAACCCAAGAACCTATGTGCTAGACTCTCCAGGGCTTTGAAGAACTCATTTGACACAAAAAATCCCTATTCTCACTTGATGGAGGTCAGGAGCCTTACAGAGGAAGGTGAGAGACTTCATGCACAGGGACTGCTCTTTTGGCCATTTTGGTTATGGATTCACACACGGAATGATCCATCAGGTGATGAGAATGTAAGCCACAGCCTCACACAGATCAAAGAGGCTGATTCAGACACATCCCTTTCCAAAGCAATTTAGCAAATACCCACTGGTGATGCCCATTCATTTCCATTTGAAAACTGTGTGCTTCAGGCTTCACAAAGGTGTGCCCTGAGACAAAGAGCTTCCTGACATTCTGGGCAAATTAACAATAGGTAAGCAAATGGGCCAAAGTAGAGTTTCTCTACTGAGACTTTACAAGACACACTGATGTCTGATTTTTCTAAAATGCTCCAATTCCCATATATTAAATTATGTAGAGACATTAATGAACAAGAGCAAGTCATGGCAGCTGCAGTAAAACAGGCTTTAAAACAAGGGCAAGTCGTGGCAGCTGCAGTAAAATAGGCTTTAGATGCCAGGACAAGAACATGCTACAATTGTGAACAAACAGGACATTTTAAAAGGAATTGCCCCATAAGAGGAGGGTTTAACAAAACTAGGTATCAAAGGAGTAGAATACAGGGTATTTGCCCAGGATGCCATAGAGGGAGACATTGGACTAATGAATGCCATTCTCAAACCACCATAGAGGGTAGTATATTATCAAAAAACAAACAAGGACCAGGTGTTTATCCATGATATCATGGAGAAAGGCATCAGGTTACGTTGCCAGAAAATGGACAGGGGGACCCAATGCTCTGGGGCCCCAAACCACAAATATAAGGAGCACTGGAGGAACCCAGCAACCCCATCAGGGTAGTGCCAAAGACACATTGTCCATCAGAGCCCTCAACAGACAAACTAGAGGGAGTGCAGGGTTGGACATCTGCACCTCTGTCAGAGCAGTACTAACTCCAGAGATGGGAGTTCAAATCATTCTCTCAGGGGTAAAAAACCTCTTCCCCAAGGAGCAGTAGGCTTATTATTGGGACGCAGTTCTTCTACTCTAAAAGGACTTATGATAAGTCCTGGGGTAATTGACCCTAATTATGAAGGTGAAATAAAAATTATAGCCAGTTCTCCAAAGGGTATATCAGTAATTTCACCAAGAGACAGAATAGCACAGTTACTAATAATACCACGCTTACATGATAAATTTTCCAGTCATGTTGTAGAAAGAGGTTCCAAGGGATTAGGCTGCACAGATGTAGATTTGGCTATGTTTTCTCTAAAGTTAGATTCTTGCCCCATACTAACACTAAATATTCAAGGACATGAATTAAATGGGCTACTGGATACAGATGCAGAACTTAGCATCATCTCTCGTCCAGAGTGGCCAAAATATTGGCCATTACAACCATCCACTCAAACACTTCAAGGCCTAGAATTGGCGACTAATCCCCATCGAAGAGCAATGGTATTAGATTGGAAGGATCCTGAAGGATGTGAAGGAACTATATAGCCATATGTATGGATCATCTTCCCGTAAATTTAAGGGGATGAGATGTCCTAGATGAATTAGGTTTGAAATTAACAAAAAACATCAATTAAAATATACCCACAATTATGGTTAGACAAGGTTTTAGGATAGGAAAAAGATTAGAAAAACAATATCAAGGTATAGCAGCTCCAATACTAATAGATCAAGGAACAGACAGAAATGGGTTGGATTTTAAGAAAGGGACACTAAGACAATAAAAATTACTTGGAAATAAGAAAGACCAGTATGGGTTCCTCAGTGGACCCTGACTAAAGAAAAGGTACCAGCAGCCCATGATCTGGTCAAACAACAATTAGCAGAAGACATATAAAACCATCTGTATCTCCCCATAATACTCCCAGTTTTGTCATCAAAAAGTAATCTGGTAAATGGAGATTATTGCAAGATTTAAGAGGCATTAATAATGAGATGGTTATTATGGGACATGCTCAATCGGGGATTCCACAATTATCTGCTTTGCCAAAACTTGGTATGATTTATGTATAGATATTAAAGATTTTTTTTTCATTTCCAATTCAACCTTAGGATAGTCCATGTTTTGCATTTACTAACCCTGCACTGAATCATGAAGGTCCTGATCAGAGATACAAATGGAAAGTACTCCCTCAAAGGATGGCTAATAGCCCAACTATGTGTCAAATTTATGTTAACAAAGTAATCCAGCCACTTAGAAATCAAAATCCTGAACTACAAATATTTCACTATATGGATGATATATTATTAGCACACAAAGCTAAAAACACATTGCTAGAATGTTATGCCACACTTAAAAACATATTAAAAAATATAAACTAGAGATAACAATAGATAAAGTAGAATTAAATTTTCCAATTAATTATTTAGGAGTTCTATTATCCTCAACCATGATCTGTCCACCAAAAATTCAAGTACGAATAGATCAACTCAAATCACTTAATGACTTTCAAATGTTATTAGGAGACATAAATTGGATAAGGCCTTATCTAGGTATACGCACAATAGAGTTGGAAACTTTTTTGATATCCTAAAAGGTCCATCAGATCCAAATTCACCCCGCATGTTAAAGCCTGAAACAAGAAAGGCATTAAAAATTATTGAAACATATATGGAAAATATGCATTTGGATAGAATTGATTTAAGTTTGTCTTTATTATTTATTGTACTACCAACAAAAATATTACTACAGGAGTATTTTGGCAAGAAGGTCCATTATTATGGATGCATTTATCTTATTCCCCTAACAATATTCTTAATCGGTATACTGAGGCTGTAGGACAATTAATACTGAAAAGAACAAAAGCAGCAAAGGAAGTGTTTGGAATTTCTCCCAATAAAATAATTACTCCATATACTCTGAATCAAATTGATGAGTTAGCTAATGAGTTAAATACTTGGGCAATAATCATGTGCAAATCTAATATTTCATTTGATAATCACTTACCATCTAATCCTTTATTGTCTTTTTGATCATTTCATCCTGTAATTTTTCCAAAAATGACAAGAAAAATACCTATCATGAATGCTCCAAATATATTCACTGATGGGTCAAATAATGGTACAGCAGCAATAGTTACACCTGATCAAACTTTTACATTTCTATTACCCAAACAATCATCTCAAAAGGTAGAGCTTAATGCAGTATTACAAGCTTTTGTGATGTTTAAAGATTCTGTAATTAATTTATTTTCCGATAGTCAGAATATAGTTAATGCTATAGTATCCCTTGAAGATGCTGGTAGGATTTCCCCTTCCTCTACTGTTTTCTCTTTGCTTTCCACTATACAAAGTCTAATCTTGGACAGAAAAGATCTGTTCTTTATAGGAAATATCAGAACACATACAGGATTGCCTGGAGCCCTTAGTTTGGACAATGATTTAGCAGATAAAACTACACATGACATACATATTTTCTCTATAGTAGAAGAAGCTACAAATTTTCATAAAAAGTTCCATGTCAATCCTAATAGTTTACAAAAGTGCTTTAAAATAACTAAGGAAAAATCTAGACAAATAATAAAACAATGTCAAAATTGTGTGACCTTTCTACCACACGTTAATCTTCGAGTCAATCCTAGAGGATTGATACCTAACCATATTTGGCAGATGAACATCACAAACTTGCCAGAATTTGGAAAATTAAAATATTTGCATGTTACAGTTGATACTTCTTCTGGATTTTTGATGGGCTCCCTTCTTGTCGGAGAAAAAACCTAAAGATGTTATAGCTCATTGCTTACAAAATTTTGCCACTGTGGGTGTTCCAAAACAGTTAAAAACAGATAATGCCCCTGGTTATACTTCTACCTATTTTAAACAATTTTGCTCATCATTTGGCATCACTCATATAACAGGAATCCCATACAATCAGCAGGGACAATGTATAGTTGAAAGAGCACATCAAACTATTAAAACGTACTTACTAAAGCAAAAAGAAGGAATAGGGAAGGGGTATATATTCCCCAAAGATAAACTCAAAATAATCCTTTTTACTCTAAACTTTTTAAATTTGGATTCAACAGGGCTTAGTGCTGCAGAAAGGCATATATGTCCAAAAAATGTACATAAGCCCAAGGTACTTTGGAAGGATATTCTAACAGGACAATGGAAAGGTCCTGACCCAGTAATTGTCTGGAGTCGGGGGCCTGTTTGTGTGTTTTCACAGGGAGAACAGGAGCCGATTTGGATTCCAGAGAGATTAACTAAAGAGATTTCTACAGACCCAAAAGAAGATGATTTGGCTCAAATCAATTACAGCTGATATCCAGAACTCCAGTTTGGCTATTCTTACATCTGTGACAGAACCAGGATGTTTTTTTCAATATCTATTTTATTATTCCCCTTTCCCATATCATGAAGTTCTTTTTTGTTTTTTGAGCTCATACAGACCTAGGTTAATGTTTTGCTGATCAGTTTTATTTTTGGACTATAGAGTTTTTAGACTTTGCAATGGAGATTTCACATGTAAAAAGTTATAAAGCCTTTACTATTATGTTATGTGTTGTATGTATTATATTATGTGTGCACACTTGTGTTTTGTGTTATATGTTTGAATGTACATAACCATATATCATATGTGATGAGCGCTCATGAAAAAATGGATCCAAATATATTTTTTTTATTCACGTGATGTAAATATTTTAATTTAAATTGGGTAAACACCCGTTGAGGATTGTTTTAAAATGTGAACAAAAAGGGAGGTTAACAGATCTGTTTGCTTTCTTTCACCTTTCCTTTTCATTATATTTAATAAATCTCTTCAAGACAATATAAATTGTTAAGAAAATTGTTTTCTTTTAGTGCCTTCTGGAATGTTACATAATTTTTTCTTTAGGCATTGTTGCCAGAATTCCTATCTTCATCCCAGTGCCTGTGAAGACAAAGATAAAACCAATCTACAGCTTCTGCAAAAGCCATCACTGAACTGCTTGCAGAACTTGGCTGGACTATGTATCACTTGTATGCATTGTGAACTCACCTGCATGCATTGTGATCAATATGTTGGTGCATCGACTTGTGGTAGTGTTGGGGTATTTTTGCTGATGATGTCATCGGTGGTACAATTTTTCCAAAAGGAGCCCTCAATTGGCTTGGTGTATCTTCCTCCCTTCTGCTTGTCATGGTTGTTCAGCTAAAATTTGGGGTCCAACAGAGATGAGACAAAGAACCTTACCCCCCCACTGGTACAAAGTCCTCTCCATAGGTGTGGCTGTATACTGGACCTGTAGTTAGTGACGGGTAAGATCCAGTTGCAATGGTACCAACCTAAGACTGGAGGCTGACACCTTGAGGTCAGCTCATTCAATAATGGGTAAGGACCATATGTACTATTGGACAACCTAAGGCAGGCATGGTCCCTAAGCCACATGCTTGTTGTTTAAACAGAGAGGGGGAGATGTTGAGAGCCACAGCCCGAGGGGCCAAAGAAAACTTTCAGACTGCCAGCTGATGGTTTGCTCACAGCGGCCCTAGCAACATCTAGCTGATTGGCTACTCTGCGGTGATGCCCATTGGGCTGTTTCCCCACCCTTTCAAACTACCAAGCTGCTCATTGGGGGACTTTTTTGGCTCTGCCCAAATGACCCAGCCAATCGAACTCAAGAGCAGGAGGAGTGGAGAGGTTGAGAGCTTGTGGGAAGCTGGTGGTGGCAGTTGTGCTCTGAGGGTATTTCCCGAGGAGCTATTTTTTTGGCGTGTGTAGTTCTAAAAATAAAGTTAGTTTATTTGACAAGTGGCTCCTGAATTGTGCCCAGCCAGACTGTGGCAATCATAAATTTATGGAGAAAAACAACCAAAACAGAATAGAAATACAAGCAGTTCGGAGGAGGCATGGTGTATAGCTGGATTTACCTTTTGTATGATAAAGGGTAGGTGTTATTAATCTAGTCAATATTAAATTGAAATAATTCTCCGTGTGTTTTAAAGTTAACAAATATGTGAATACCTGTCTCCCTGTATCTGTAGTCTATTCAGCACATGTATTTTTGTATGCACATATAGAATCCTACCTGGTATCACATGTACATTTTTGTGAGGTGGCTGACTTGGTAGATACGAATTGTGAAAAGAGATCACTACTCCTAAACGTTTTTGGAATTGAAAATTAGAACTATGCGTGAGCTTCCTAGTTGAACAAGATAATACATAAATCCATGTTCAGTAAAATGAATATTTTTGGATCTGTGGATGATATATATTTCATGATGAATTTCGATTGGCATATATATTGCTACCATTTAATCTGTGCATTTGCGTGTGTGTGTGTGTGTGTGTGTGTGTATATATATATACTCTCCAGATTTTTCAGCATATAAAATATATGTGTCTTATTATACAATCCCTAAATGCATTCATATTCATGCATGTGGATTTATAATCAAATGTTCACAAAATTATTCTCAGAAATATTCATCCACCTCAAATATATATTGTTTCCTAGTGCTGAAATCTAAATTCAGTGAATGGTGCATAGAAGTCATAATTTTTCTACAGTAACTGACCCACTTTAACATCAATGCAAGTAGATTACTATGGTACATGATGTGTATTTTGACGTTCATTTTTATTGAACACTGTTACATGACTATTTCTTCAGTTTATGCACATCATAGGATATATATTTCATTCACAAGTTTGCAAATTTATAGGCAATTGTTTCACTTTCTATCACTTCCTGCTTCAGTACACATGTATTCCTACATGTTTTTGACTGTTTTTTTCATGAGACTTCTTTTTATTTTAGGTTTCAATAATCACTTTTGAAGCAAAACTCACACACTCTTCATGACAAACCATAACCCTAATATTACCATTAGATGTATAAATGGTTGTAATAAATGTATGTATATAAATATAGGATTTCCTGTATATTTTCAGATATCAATTCAATCCATTATTTAATGTTGGAACCAGTTATATTATTTATTCACAGTATGGTCTATTCATTCATTTTATCTATTTTCGTAGACACAGGGTATACGTATTTGTACACCCAATACTAATTTATACAACTTCAAAATATTGCCCACAGAATTAGTGGAAGAAATACTCATGTCACCTGAACTACATATACACTTTATCACACTAATATTCTGGACACAAAATGCAAAGTTCACACTTATGATTGTACCAAAGCCTAAATGGAAAGTGAGCATGGATTACTAAAACAACCAAGTCCAGATTGCCTAATGCTCTCAAATGTCAATCGTATTGGTGCTAAATATTTGTTTCTCCCTAAGATTGTGTATTCAACCTCTACCCTGTTGAAAATGTCTAATCCTATCACTCAATTTATACATTGCCTGATTTCTTAATGTCTCTATTCATATCTGCTTCCCTATATATTTTCCCCAGTTCATCATTGTGACTGACTCTTCACATGTGCTGACATTTACGTTCATTCTCTACCGGAAACCCTATTGTTAAAGAACTTTTGGTCCAAATCCTATACTCACTCTTCTTCCTAAACCTACTGACTATCTTTCTAATCCTACCGACTACCCTTTTTGAGTGGATGGTTTCTTCTACATTTAATCATCCAATTTACAAGGTCCTATGCCATTGTTTATCAAATTATCTGAGACATTTGTGCAGAAGGTATTTCAAAGCTAAGTATCCCAATCAAGGGCCCAATGCTCTTCTGGGCTTCAAATCTTACCCAGACTTCTGTATTTATACTTATATTTCACCTATATATTCTTGTAAATATCACAGGTTCCCAATACCATTATTCATCACACAGAATGATTCCTAACCCAAATTTAACCTGTTATTACCCTAACCATACACTGTTCCCTCAATCTAACTTTACAGAAAAGCAGGGACAGAGTTGGTCTTACAATACAGGAGTGTAGGGGATATTCCACCTGCTGAGAACCTCAAAGGTCCATGCAGAAATGATCCCTGGAGAAGTTGTAAGCAGCTATGAAGGACCTGAGGGAGGAAAAGACAACTTCCATGGTAAACAACCTGGTCAGGATGAAAGGATGTGTCTGAATCAGCCTCTTTCATCTTAATGTAGAGAAGATGGACCAAACCAGGCTTGTGTGGAGAGCTGTTCCCAGGTGCCTATGGTGAAATACCATTCTAACTTGTGAAAATGTCACAGGAAGTAGGGGTACCCTGCACCTCTTGGGACCCTTGGAAGCAACTGTTAGGACAAAGTGGTTGCCAAGGCAGTGACTTCATTAACTTCATGAAGGAAGTTACCTCACATGACTTCCTTGGTGATGGAACTCTCTAAATTTGGGATTCAGGAAGTCAGGCAACCACAGCCAGGCCCAGTCCCAGTCCCAGTGGTCTCACTTGTTTGGGTTAACCAAGGACAGAGTCAGTCTTTCTTGGTACCTAGTGATGTGAGGATGGCCAAATGCCAGGAAAGCTAAGAAGAGGGGCCTTTCCTGAGAAAGAAGGTAGTGGCTCACCACTGGCTTCTGACAACTTCACAGATTTGGCCAAGGAGACCAGAACAGAGGCAGCACAGTCCACTTCGGGGAAATATAGTATGGCCCACCCGTCAGAGGACACTCCGGATAGTCACAGACCTACTTTGGGGAAGGAGGTGCCTTTTTGAGTGTGGGTGTGAGTTTGTGGTTTTCTCTCATGTTCTGAGAATAGGTAGCAAAGGCAATTTGTTTGGTTTGGAGAAGACTGTTTCTAGTATGTTCTCTGACAAGGTGAGTGTTTCTAGTACTGTGTATCCCACTCTGTCCGTGGTTGTAGTATTAGAAAAAGAATGCATCAATGGGTGTGTTCTGTCTAGTAGAAAGCTTCCCTGCATTCATACTGCCAATTTATGAATGGACTGCGGCTAGCCTTATCAATGGGCAAAACCTACTATCTTCCTAAATTCCTGTTTTCTTCCTGAATTCTGGACACTCTCCAGAATAGGCTCATGGTTTTGTGTCCAAGATATGTACCACCTCCAAGCTCTGACACATGGCCATGTACTGGATAGCTGAAGGGAATGGTGAGCATCTCAGAAAACTCAGATATCCGGGTGACCAGGAAAGTCTCAGTGGGGAAACCCTGCTTTGGGCCTTTTGCTTACCTATTTTTCTGTTGCCCTGAATGCAAGGAAAGTCTTTGGCTCAGGCCACCCCTTTGTGAAGCCTGAAGAAAACAGTATTCAAATGGAAATGAATGGGGATCACCTGTGGCTCTTTGCTTAATTGGAAAGAGATGTGTCTGAATAAGCCTCTTGGCCCTGTGTGAAGCTGAGGCTTAGATTGTCAGCACCTGATGGATCTAAAGAAAGATCCCATGTTTGCATCCATAACCAAAATTCAAAAAATCAGTCATTGTGGATGAAGTCTCTCACCTTCCTCTGTTAGGTTCCTGACCTCCATCAAGTGTGAATATGGACCCTTGGGTCAAATGAGTTCTTCAAAGCCCTGCAGATATGCTAGTGTTCTCTCATGAATACAAACCACATAAAGAATCTATACCTGACAGTCAGTAGGCCTCAAATAGTAGAAGCAGAGCAGTAATAATGGCAGGCCTATTTGATCACTTCTGGTTCACAGGAAGGGTGTCCAGGCCACACTGACTTTAGGTAAATGAGGGGCAAGGGAGCTTATATTGGACACTGTCCTGAGCTGCATCACTCATGGAAACCTCTAGCCAGAAGTTATGATCAGTGTCTATATGGAAGAAAATGAGGGCCATGTGGGAATGTTTTGGCTATAATTGTGGTCATTTTTGTGGCAGTTGGAAGAGATGAGTGGGTCCGCCAGGGCTGGAACTCTTGGGTAATTCCCCTTATAGACTGAGTTCTGGAACTGACCTCAGAGAAGTATTGCCATGAATTGTGTTGGGATTTTAGGAGGCCACGCATGAGATTCACCCTTGGATTCGGAAATCTAGTCCCAGGTTGGTTTTCCACAGAGCACTGGGAATCTCAGGCAGGATATCACTTGATTTTATTATGAAAAACTTGGCAGCCATAGTGGAGAGCCAAAACACAAATGGACCTCACATTGTAGAGTTCAATGTGCCTGGCTTCATGTGACCTTTTGGCCACTCTTTGGGAAGACTTGCCTGTGAGCGTTCTCCAGAGATTTCATTGAAATGAGCTTCCTCACCATTTAATGGTTCCTGAATGAATTGAAACCCACAGTGCCTCCAACTTCATCCTTGAAAAATGGCTATCTCATGCAACAGCAAAGGGTTTATTGGGGGTCCAGCATGTGGGGGATCAGAGCTAACTTGAATAGAGCAGAGTGCCCTGAGAAGAGCTTAAGCAGAGCTTATATACTTTCCTTGGGGAGGGCAGGGAGCGAAGTTTTTTGATGGGTAAGGGCGAGTGGGCGGTTTGCGTTCAACCGGGTGAAGGAGTATATTCTGCAGTTTAGCAGTTGGGGACAGGACATTCTGGAAACAAGATTAGCAAACAGTTCTCAAGATTTCAAGAGTGTTTTGTTAAGCATACAGAAAAAAAGTGACAAGTACCTATTTTATTAACCTTTCATTCCTCAATTCTTCTTCTATCTACTTTTAATCATAAAAGTGATCATTGGGGGGTGTCACATTCAATGTCTTCTAGTGGAGTATTACCATAAGTTTAACTTGTCCAATTTGAGCTTGGAGAAAAGAAATTACACGGTTGAGCAAAGAGGGTTTTATAGTTAGCAATATTATGGAGATTATTTTGGACAGGCCAGGGTTGTTAAAAAGAAGTCAAACAGGGGGACTATGTGAACCAAGACTCAAACCACCCTTTTTTGTCCTCTCACTCTCTCATTGATGCTCTTCAGGGTGTCTTTTTAATTTAATCATAATTTTTTTACAACTCCATTATGCTCGGAATAAACACAACATTCTTCCCAGGAAGTGACAAGTACCTATTTTATTAACCTTTCACTACCGACTAACCCTTTTTGACTGGATGTTCCCTTCGACATTCAATCATCCAAGGTACAAGGTCCAATGCCATTGTATATTGATTAATCTGACACAACTGTGCAGAACCTAATTCAAAGCTAAGTATCCCAATCAAGGGCCCAATGCTCTTCTGGGCTTCAAATCTTACATAGATTTCTGTTTTCATACATATATTTCACCTATATATTCTCATACATATCGCAGGTTCCCAATACCATTATTCATCCAGCAGAATGATTCCTACCCCAAATCAAACATGTTATTAACCCTAACCATACACTGTTCCCTCAATCTAACATTGCAGAACAGCAGGGACAGAGTTGGTCTTACAATACAGAAATGTAGTGGATCTTCCACCTGCTGAAAACCTCAAAGGTCCATGCAGAAATGATCCCTGGAGAACATGTAGGCAGCTATGAAGGACCTGGGAGAGTAAAAGTCATCTTCCATGGCAAACTACCTGGTCAGGATGAAGAACTGTGTCTCATTCAGGCTCTCTCTTCTTAATGTAGACAAGATTGACCAAACAAGGCCTGTGTGGAGAGCTGTTCCTGGGTTCCTATGGTTGATATACCGATCTAACTTGTGAAAGTGTCAGAGGAAGTATGGAAGCAACTATTAGGACAAAGTGGTTGCTAAGGTAGTGACCTCATTCACTTCCTGAAGGAAGTGACCTCACCTCACTTCCTTGGTGATGGAACTCTCTTATCTTGGGATCCAAGAAGCCAGGCATCCAGAACCTGTCCCAGTCCCAGTCACAGTGGGATCACTTGTTTAGTTTTACCAAGGACAGAGTCACTCTTTCTGGGTACCTACTGATGTGAGGATGGTCAAATGCCAGGAAAGCTCTGAGAGGGGCCTTTCCTGAGAAAGCAGGTAGTGGCTCACTGCTGGCTTCTGACTACTTCACAAAGTTGGCCAAGGAGACCAGATCTGAGAAAGGACAGGCCATTTGGGTGGAACATAGTATGGCCCAGCAGTCAGAGGACACTCCGGATAGTCACAGACCTACTTGGGGAAAGGAGATGCCATTGTGGGTGTGGG